>NW_017672370.1:31072-93540 GCF_001879085.1 Nicotiana attenuata
GCATCGGGCCTAGCTGGAAGTGCATAGAAGCGAGCCTGGCCACCTCCGGATCGACCTCTCCCTCTGGGGAGACCCCTAGATGACTGTCCCTTACCACTAGCTGGCTGGGTGGGTGGTGAAGTGGCTGGGGCTGAGGCTAATGACTGATCCCTCTACTGAGAACGACGAGGGCACTGCCTCCACAAGTGGCCCATCTCTCCACACTCATAACAACTCCCGAGTGCTGGAGACGGGGACTGATGGGAACCCCTAGCACCGGTATGACTAGAAGACGCCCTTGGCATAGAAGAATCTTGAACCGATGGAGCACGGGAAGAACCCTGGGCTTGAAGTGCACTAAGTGAAGAATGGCGCTGCTGAGAACCGTGAGAATTGTGGCCTGAAGATGCCCCACGATAACCTGGGCGAGCTGACTGACCATGTCGGAACTGTCGGCCTCTGCCGTGCTGAAGCTGGCTCCTCGAAAGAGCACCCCCAAAACTACCATGTCCTCGAGGCCTCTTAGCCTCCCTCTCCTCGCGCTCCTGGCGACGAAGTGACTCAATCTCTCGAGAAATATCCACAACCTCCTCAAATGTAACACCTGACACCCTTTCCCTGGTCATGAGAACCCGAAGCTGGTAAGTGAGGCCATCAACAAACCTCCTGATCCTCTCTCTCTCAGTAGCAACCAGCCAAATAGCATGTCGAGCCAACTCCGAGAACCTCATCTCATACTGGGTAACTATCATCTCCCCATGTCATAGCTACTCGAACTACCTCTGTAGCTCCTCCCTGCGGGACTGTGGAACATACTTCTCCAAAAATAGAGCGGAGAACTGCTGCCAAGTCAGAGGTGCCGAACCAGCAGGCCTACGCCGCTCATATGCCTCCCACCAAGTGAAGGCAGCTCCGGTAAACTGAAGGGTCGTAAATGCAACCCCGCTGGTCTCCAGAATACCCGCAGTGTGAAGAATCCACTGACATCTGTCTAAGAAACCCTGGCCATCCTCGCCCTCTGCACCACTGAAAGTAGGAGGCTGGAGTCTGCCAAACCTCTCCAATCTACGATGCTCATCCTCCAGCATAACAGGAGCTACATAACCCTGAACAGCTGCCACCGGCTGGGCTAGTGGTGCCTCCGGTGTCTTCACTCCCTGAACCACCGGATTGGGCGTACAGGCGGAGGGAGTCTGAGAGCCTCCCCCTGCCTGTGAAGTAGCTGCGCCATTAGAAACCGCGACCGCCTGAGCAAGGCTAGTGCATACTGTTAATATCTGAGCCAGTGTCTCCTGAAGACCCGGAATCACAATGGGCCCAACTGGTGCCTGAGCTGGTGCTGCTGGAGCGTCCACCACTGGGACCTGACCCTGAACTGGGGCGGCTGGTGGGTCTGCATGTGCTGTCCCAGCTGCTGCGGGGGCTGTACCTCAGCCCCTACCACGTCCTCGGCCACTTCCTCGGCCTCTCGTGGCTCCCGCTGGTGGTACTGGTGGTCCTTCGTCCAGACCAGTAGAGCGTGTCCTCACCATATATAAGATAATAGGATAAAAGAAATTTAGTATTCAGATCAATAACTTCGCACGACAAGAATTTCAAGAATATAGAATTTTCATAAAGGTTCTACAGCTTCTCGAGGATAAATACAGACGTCTACGTACCGATCCGCGAGACTCTACTAAACCTGCTCATGACTGGTGAGACCTATGTAACCTAGGCTCTGATACCATCTTGTCACGACCCTAAACCCACACCCGGTCGTGATGGTGCCTCTCGTGGAGACAAGGCCAGCCGACTCACTTCCAATTCACTTTAAGCAGTTAATATAATAAAACAAGGTCTTTAATATAAATAAATCCCAAAAATAACAATATAAGTTGTGGAAATAAAATAAACCAACACAACCCTACATCGGGGTGTCACCAGTCATGAGCATCTAAAACTATAATAAGAGTCTAGAGTCTAGTCCACTACTACGTAACTGAATCAAAAGAAACTGAAATAGAGGAAGAATGCACTGTGCTGCGAATCGCCAAGCAGCTACCTAGTAAATCCACGAAGACCTGCTGGAACTATCAACCCTCAGGAGCAGGACCTCTAGCGCCCAAATCTGCACACAGGGGTGTAGGTACTAAAGTGAGTACTTCCAACTCAGTGAGTAATAAAAATAAATGAAGACTGATTAATATAAACCACGTAAGGCACAACATTAAGCTACAAGAGGCATAACAAATCAGTAATTATAATAAAGCAGTGAAATCTCATAACATCTTTTAAACAGTTAAACAACATAAAGGAAAGACAACTAAAAAAAATAAGTACGCAATAACTGCCCCTCAGGCACAGTAACAATAGAATCAGCCCCTCGGGCAATGTCATAGAACCATACCAGCCCCTCGGGCTATAGCTCATATCACAATGGATACCCGAGCTCACTGGGGGTATACAGACTCCGTGAGGGGCCCCTTACCGTCCAAGCGCAATATCAAGCCATCTCGTGGCATCATAAACAGGCTCTCGGCCTCATATCAATATCAAGCCACCTCGTGGCGTACAGTGGCCCTCGACCTCATTATCATAATCAGTATATCACTGCTGCGGCGTGCAGCCCGACCCAAATGTATCCTCACAACACAGGCTCTCGACCATACTCAGTTAGAATCTCGTAAGCCCCTCGGGCCACAGTAAAACATGAAGCTCAGCTCAAATACCTTTGAAAATATCATTTAATATGTTTAAAATAGAATAATACAGCTGAGTCTTTAAAATAGTAAAATATAGTATGACTGAACACTAGTATGAAATCAATCAGTGAGGAAAATGTCATTTAAAAATCCCCTAAGGGTTCAAACAGTTGGCACGAAGCCCACATATGGCATTTAGCCCAAAATATAGTAATATCAAACAATTTAATATCAAATACGCAGTAAAATAATCATTCGGGATGGACTAAGTCGCAATCCCCAGCGGTGCTCTACCCCACGCTCGTCATCTAGCGTGTAAGTCACCTCAACATAGACGTACGCTGTGAAATTTCGAGGTTTCATACACTCAGGACAGCACTTAAATTCATTACTCACCTCAATCCGGCCCGAAATCTAGCATGCAATGCCATTGCCCTTCGAAACGACTTCCAAGTGCTCCAAATCTACCAATTTCAGATTTTTATCATTAAATTATGCTAAACGAATAAATTCCAATTGAAAAATATCGATATTAAGCACAAAACCCAAAATCGGTTAAAACCCGACTCCCGGGCCCGCGTCCTAGAACTGGACAAACTTTATACCAAAATGTTCTTCATCATCTCACGAGTTTGCACATATAAAGAACTCGAAAATCGGAGTTCGTTTGACCCCTCAAATCATCCCTAGAAGGTCCCATAATCTCAAGCCCTAACTCCACATTTTTCTACTGATTTTCATGAATTTACACTGATATTTTCGTTCCTTAATCACAAATAATCAAGTTTTAGGGTCCAAAATCCTTACCTTAATGAAGAACAATGATTTTCTCTCTTCCAAATCGCCTCAAAGCTCTATTTCCCGTTCTAAAATGGTGTATAAGGGTTCAAAGTCGCGGAACAGGTCTCTAAAACATTATGCCCAGCTATTAAAATTCCTTCATCGCGAACGCGGTTAAAGCCTCACGTTCGCGAAGCACAAAAATTCCGCTGACCAAAACTCTTCTTCGCGAATGCGACCCCACCATCGCGAACGCGATGCCTCACCTCACAAACCTACGCGAACTCGTCCAAGCCTCCCGCGAACGCGATGCTTACAATCCCGGCCCTTCGCGAACGCGGGACTCCCCTTCGCGAACGCGAAGGCCAAACCTAACGCCACCCTTCCTGACCCTTCGCGAACGGGAGGGTCCACTCGCGAACGCGAAGACCAAAATGTCTGCAACTGCTGGAACTCAAAATCTGCAACTTTCTTAACTTCAAAATGATCCGATTGACCACCCGAAACTCACCCGAGGCCCCCGGGACCTCAGCCAAAGGTACCAACATATCCTAATACCTTATTCAAACTTGTTCCAATCATCAAAACACTTCAAACAACATCAAATCACCCAAAACACATCGGATTCAAGCCTAAGTTTCTAAAAACTTTCGAATTCCGCTTTTGATCAAAAACCCAACCCAACCACGTCCGAATGACCTGAAATTTTGCACACACATCCCAAATGACACAATGAAGCTACTGCAACTCTTGGAATTCCATTTCAACCCCTATATCAAAATCTCACCTATCAACCGGAAAACGCCAAAAACTCAATTTCGCCAATTCAAGTCTAAATCTACTCCGGACCTCCAAAACACATTCCGATCACACTCCTAAGTCAAAAATCACCTTCCGAAGCTTACCGAATCATCGCAACTCACATCCGAGCCCTCTATCGCATAAGTCGACATCCGGTTGACTTTTCTAACTCAAGCCTTCTTAAAAGAGACTAGGTGTCTCAATCCTTCTCAAAAACTTTCTGAACCCGAGCCAACCAACCTGATCACATTTAAAACCAATAATTAAGGCAAATAGAAGCAGAAATGGGGAAAATGGAGCGGTAACCCATGAGAAGACCAGCCGGGTCGTCACAGTGTGTTAAGTCCAAATCCATTTTGTTGGACAAAAATTTCGGATATTACTGCACTTAGGAGGTTGTGTGATGACCCAAAAGGTCATCACTTGTTTTTAAAATGAATTCTGCATTCCGAGGCCTTAAAAAACTCTTTTAGCATCACCTCAATTTGCGTGCGCAGTCCGGGCGCGTAGCCGGAAAGCCTATATGTGAAAATCTGTGAATAATGATAAATTTTATCTATAAAATGAATTTAATTTGACTTTGGTCAACATTTTGGGTAAACGGACCTGGACCCGTAATTTGACGGTTCCGGAGGGTCCGTAGGAAAATATGGGACTTGGGCGTGTGGCCGGAATAGAATTCCGAGGTCCCAAGCCCGAGAAATGAATATTTGAAGAAAATTATTTTCTGAAATTGCCTATAAGGTTTGGAAATGAATTTTTATTAGAACATGTTGGTATCGGGTCCGTATTTTGGTTCCGGCTCCCAGTACAGGTCTTATATATGATTTAAGATAATTCTGTGAAATTTGGTAAGAAACAGACTTGAAACGATGTGAATCGGATAGTTATTGAAAAAATTGGAAATTTGAAGTCTTGAGAAAAGTTTCATGATTTTGATGCTAAATTCATAGTTGTTGATGTTATTTTAGTGATTTGAATGCACGAGCGAGTCCGTATGATATTTTTAGGGTGGTGTGCATGTTTGGTTTGGAGCCCCGAGGGCTCGGGTGAGTTTTGGATAGGCCACGGGGTGAAATTTTAGACTTAAGGAATTGCAGGCCTGCAGGCTTCGCATTTCCCAACCTCCCTTCGCAATTACCAGTTCGCATTTCCCAAACTCCCTTTGCAATTCCCAGTTCGCAATTCCCAGTTCGCATTTCCCAAACTCCCTTCGCATTTCCCAAACTCCCTTCGCAATTACCAGTTCGCATTTCCCAAACAACCTTCGCAATTCCCAAGCCAGCAGAGGCCGGGGATGGGAATTGCGAACCCATGTTTGCAATCCCATATCAGAGACCTGCAACTTCTATACTTAGACGATTTTAAACCCATTTTTCACATTCTCTCAAAACATAAACACACACATGCGATTTTTCAAGGATTTCTTCTTCTCCAAATCAATTGTAAGTCGTTTTTAACTAACTTTTTTCAATTCTTAACATCTTTTAACATGATTTCAACTTCAAAACAATGATTTTCATGGGGGAAATTGGGTGTTTTGGGTAGAACCCAGGTTTTTCAAAAATTGGGGATTTGAACCTCGATTTGAGGTCCGATTTCAAAACAAATTATATATTTGAGTTCGTGGGGGAATGGGTGATCGGGTTTTGGTTCGAACCTCGGGTTTTGACCATGTGGGCCCTGGGGCAATTTTTGACTTTTTGGGCAAAACTTTGGAAAATTTATTTTTATGCATTTGAATTGATTCATTTAGCGTTTATTAATGTAATTAAGTAACTTTTGACTAGATACGAACGAATTGGTGGTGGAATCAAGGGGTAGAGCTATAGTTGAAGCGTGAATTGTGTTCGTGGCATCGAGGTAAGCGTGTGGTCTAACCTTAGCTTGAGGGATTAGGAGTTGTGTCTATTTGCTACGTGTTAATTGTGGAGTACGACGTATAGGCATGGTGGCGAGTATCTATACGTCGGTGTCAAGCATGCCCGTGAGCCTTGTGTTATAAATTGTTATGACTCCGTTGTGGTTTATTGTGCCTCACATGTTATTATCATCATTGTTCCCTTGCCGGGATGTTTATTTGACATTATTGTTCCCTTGCCGGGATATTGTTGAGATATCATTGTTCCCTTGCCGGGATGTTTGTTTGAGAATATTGTTCCCTTGCCGGGATTCCTTGTGATTATTGTTGGCTTGTAAATGGGAGCGGGTGGTACGCCTACCACAAGATATAATGAAATGGGAGCGGGTGGTACGCCTACCACAAGAGATAATGAAATGGGAGCGGGTGGTACGCCTACCACAAGATGTGAAAAGAAAGTGAAATCTGCTTTTGTTTCCTTATTCTTGTTAGTGGTTGGATTTTGATCCCTTTATAATTCTCTTGCTATTCTGTTTTTACCTGTTATTCCCCGAAGCATGTTTCCCCCTCCCATCTTTACTTGTTTACTTCTGTATTTTTTTTTTCTGTATATATATATATATATTTGAACTGCACAGGTTATGTGGTAGTCTGGTCCTAGCCTCGTCACTACTTCGACGAGGTTAGGCTAGACACTTACCAGCACATGGGGTCAGTTGTGCTAATACTACACTCTGCACTCTTTTGTGCAGATCCCGGTGTTGTAGACTTCGGACAGTAGGTCAGGTGTCTATTTTCAGTTCACGTGGAGATCCAAGGTAGACCTGTAGGCGTCCGCAGGCCCTGGCGTCTCCTATATCCTTATTTCCTGTTTCATTTTCCTTATATTCAGAAACAGTGTATTGATATTTTCTTCAAACTTTGTATGTAGTAAATCTTAGACCGTGTGTGATACTGTGACACCAGTTCTGGGTAGTCGGGGTTCAAACAGCTGTATTGGGTATTCATGTTCAGATAGCTTATGGCTTCTTTCTTCCGCTTATGTTAAATTCCGCTGTTTAAATGTTATCATTATTATTAAAATTGCTAATGAATATAAAATGAGTAATAAGGGTAAATTGTGAAATTAATTGGCTTCCCTAACTCGTACTAGTAGGCGCCATCACGACTCCCGAGGGTGGGAATCCGGATTGTGACAGGTTGAGACACGTTTTGGACACATGTAGTGTTAGCAATCATCTTGCCATGCAAATTAGGGGTGTTTTGATTTAATTTTTTTCACTGTATTTTCCAAAACAATGTGCTCCATAGGGTGATTAGAAAAACCATCTTCCTTTCCATTGGGTGGTAAGCTGCATAAAGGTTAGTGAGTAGTTGTTTATCATCATAGCTCAAAGGATGCGTATTTAAATACTTACCTGACAAGGCATCATACTGAAAGACTATAATAGTACGGAGAGAGTTTTTTTTTAACAAGTGAGTTTGTCAGTTAATATTTCCACAAACTTTTTCACTTCTCCATGACTAGTATAAGAAATAAATAATCTTGTCAACTTGTAGAAGATTGGAATTGGAGCTTAGGCTTAGTAGATGATGTACGAGTTTACATAACTTATCTTCCTTTTGTTAGCTTCACCGGTGGTTATTCAAGTTAAGCTTTGTCACATAAAAATTACATTTCTTTTATTTGTAACTTAAAATCTTCTTTTTATAACCTAATTAACACAAATATAAAAGTGACCGAAAATTTTTATTTTTGGTCGAAAAACTGATGTGGCTATTCTACCGTAGCGTCAATATTCCTGATCTTGATTTTTCTTCCTCTGATCCATGGGAACTCAATAGTATGATTATATTTCTCCATCTTAATTGTACTTTTTAACACTTTTTTGTCCATTAATTAACTAAAAGTCATGGGGTTAATTTATTGGACTAATCTTGATTTTACCTATATCGCATATGTTGGGATGATTACAGAAGGCTATGTGGAGCAAAAATCAGTGGTATTTCTTCAGCCAAGTGAAGGAAGATCGAGCTATAGGAAAGGGGTATCGGAAGGAATGACGAGCGCAAAATATTGTGTATAAATTGAAAGCTCACTAGTCAAAGACAGAATAGAAAAATATCGTCTCCATATGGTTTAGATTAAATAATGCTCTTGTAATACTTGATTAAATACTATTCAAGATGAATAAACCTTTGAATTAGGTAGTTTGAAAATGACAACTAATAAACTAAAATTGCAGCAATGAAGATTGATCACAGAAAATTTGAGAATTGAGCTACGATATTTAACTATTAATATGAGAAGGAAGGGTCGCGACAAGATAGAAAAAATAGCACAGGCTAGCCAATTTCCGGAATGGTCATTCAAAAATAGCCAGTGTTTGCAAAGTAATTGAAAATAGCCACTATTTTGCTGTAACACGGAAAGTTCCAGCATAATATATTGGAGATCGCTGCACCTGTGTATGAACTTCTAGCATATTATGCTGGAACTCAAACACATGAAAAGTTCCAGCATAATATACTGGAGATTGGAGCACATGTCTATGAACTTCCAGCATATTATGCTGGACCGGTATATTATACTGGAACTCCAGTATATTATGCTGGAAGTCCAGTATATTATGCTGGAACTCCAATATAATATACTGAAGTTCCAGTATATTATGTTGGTTACTGGAACACCAGTATAATATACTGGAGTTCCAGTATGCTTATGCTGGAACTCCAGTATATTATGCTGGAGTTCTAATATAATTATGCTGGAACTCCAGTATATTATGCTGGAGTTCCAGTATATTATACTGGAATTCCAGTATATTATGCTGGATCGGTATATTATATTGGAACTCCAGTATATTATGCTGGAAGTCCAGTATATATAATGGAATTCTAGTATATTATGTTGGACCGATATATTATAGTAAAATTCCAGTATATTATGCTGCAGTTCCAGTATATTATGCTAGAATTCCAGTATATTATGTTGGAATTCAGAGAGACTTTTGATGTGATGAAAATGCTCAAAGCACTAACAAAATGGGTGGAGTCTGGAAAAAAGAAGATAGAGGCAAATGACAAGTAGGTGAAAACTTACAATTCAAGGATCGATCAAATCCTAGAAGCGCCTCCAATATTGAAAGGGCCAGATTTTAAAAAGTTCATTCAGAAATCGTTTCCCCGAGTGCAACACCATTGCCAATTCCGAAGAGGTTCCGAGTGTCCGATATTCCCAAATATAAAGGGACTACAGATCCAAACGAGCACGTAACCTCCTACACGTGTGCAATAAAAGGCAGTGACCTAGAAGACGGCGAGATCAATTCGGTGTTGCTGAAGAAATTTGGGGAAACCTTATCTACATGATCAATGATAAGGTACCATAACTTACCTCCAAATTCTATTGATTTATTTGCTATGCTTGTAGATGACTTCGTTAAGGCCCATGCCGGCGCTATCAAGGTTGAGACGAGGAAACCAGACCTCTTCAAAGTTAAGAAAATGGATAATGAGATGCTTAGGGAATTTGTTTTGAGGTTCCAGATGGAACAGAAACAACTTAGAATGTGTGTAGATTATAAGGACCTGAACAAGGCCTACCTGAAGGATTCATTTCCTTTGTCTAACATCGATCGAATGATCGATGCAACATCCGGGCACGAGACGCTGAGTTTTATCGATGCCTATTCCGAGTACAACCAAATACAGATGGACCCGGGTGACCAAGAGAAGACGTCTTTTATAACTAAATTTGGCACCTATTGCTATAACGTAATGTCATTTGGATTAAAAAATACAGGTGCCACATATCAACGCCTAGTTAATCGAATGTTCGTAGAATAAATAGGAAAATTAATGGAGGTTTATATTGACTATATGTTAGTTAAGTCCCTGCGAGCAGAGGACCATTTGATGCATTTGCAGGAAACCTTCGATATATTGAGGAAATACAACATAAAGCTGAATACAGAAAAGTGTGCCTTCGGAGTCGGCTCGGGCAAGTTCCTCGATTTCATGGTGTCTAACCGGGGAATAAAGATCAACCCGGACAAGATAAAAGCCATATAAGACATCACCGTAGTTGACAATGTCAAGGCGGTACAAAGGCTGACCAGGCGAATAGCCGCATTGGGCCGATTTATTTTGAGGTCATTTGACAAAAGCCACTGATTTTTCTCATTAGTGAAGAAGAACAAATTCTCTTCGACCCCAGAATGTCACCTGGCTTTAGAAGAACTCAAATGATACCTATTAAGGCCTACTTTGTTGCACACCCCGAAGGCGAACGAGCAGTTATACCTCAACTTGGCAATCTCCGAAGTAGCGGTAAGTGGTGTCTTGGTCCGGAAGAAGAAGGTATGTAGTTTCCTATCTATTATGTTAGTAGAACCCTAGATGATGCCGAAACAAGGTATCCACAGTTAGAGAACTTAGCGCTCGCCTTATTAAGCGCATATAGGAAACTAAAACCATACTTTCAATGTCACTCCATATGTATCGTGACCTCGTATCTGCTAAGGAATGTTATGCATAAATTCAAGCTCTCGGGTCGATTGGCCAAATGGGCTGTAGAGGTTAGCGGGTAAGATATTGAGTACAAACCCTGAACTGCTATAAAGTCTCAGATTTTGGCAGACTTCGTGGCCGACTTTACACCGGCCTTGATCCCCAAGGTTGAGAAAGGATTATTACTCGCCTCTGGGACTAGCTCGGGGGTTTGGACCCTATTTATGGATGGTGCTTCTAACGCGAAAGGGTTCGGGTTAGGAATCATGCGAAAACCACCTACGGGCAACGTAATAGGAAATATATTAGAACTGTGAAATTGACTAACAACGAAGCCGAATATGAGGCTATGATTACAGGTTTAGAACTTGCTAGGAGCCTGGGGATTGAGGTGATCGAAGCCAAGTGTGACTCCCTCCTCGTTGTTAACCAAGCCAACAAGACATTTGAAGTAAAAGAGGACCGGATGCGGAGATACATGGATAAGTTGCAAGTGACATTACATCAGTTCAGAGAATGGACACTACGAGATCAAAATTACGAGGCCGATGCGTTAGCTAATCTAGGGTCGTCAGTTGACTCCGATGAATTCAATTCTAGAGTGGTGGTGCAATTAATGAACTCGGTGATACAGGAAGGTCACGCCGAGGTAAACTCAACAAGCTTTACTTGGGATTGGAGAAACAAATACATATACTACCTATAGAAAAGGATATTGTCACCAGATCCGAAAGAATTGAGGGCCCTACGAACTAAGGTTGCCAGGTTTAGCCTGGTTGGAGGAAAATTTTATCGAAGAGTATTTTTCAGACTGATAGCAAGGTGCTTGGGTCCCAGGGAGAACTACTACGTTTTGAGGGTAGTACACGAGGGTACTTGTGAAAACCATTCGGGAGCAGAATCCTTGGTCCGAAAATTAATCAGAGCTGGGTATTACTGGAATGAGATGGATAAAGATGTGAAAGACTATGTTCAAAAGTGTAACGAATGTCAGAGGCATGCCCCGATGATCTACCAACCCAGGGAGATGCTCCAGCCGGACTTTTCTCCTTGGCCGTTCATCAAATGGGGAATAGACATCATTGATTCCTTGTCGTGGGCACCCGAAAAAGCCTAGTAGATCTTACTTATGACCGATTACTTCTCCAAGTGGTGGAAGCACAGACGTTCAATAAAGTTATGGAAAAGAAGTTCATCGATTTCATCTGTGATCATATTATATTACGGTTCGGGGTGCTGACCGAGATCAAGTGTAACAATGGGAGACAATTCATCGACGGCAAGAATAATAAGTTTTTTGAGGATCACAAAATCAAAAAGATGTAAGGCCCCGTAAAAATTTCACCTAAAAACTCGGGATTTCGTGGTGCTAAGGTAGGCTTATGTGTTAATGTCGGAATGGACTTTTGGGGTTGAGCAATGCTTTGGGAAGTTGAAGAAAACATTTGGGCAGAATAGGGCGTTTCTGCGGCCCACTATGCGACCGCAGAATCACTTTACGAGCTGCAGAATGGCCGCGAAGTGAAGCAAAAGACGGGCAAAATTTTGGACCATTATGCGGTCCATTTCGAGCCGTAGAATTGTTTTGCGGACCACAGAGTCAATCGAAGGATCGACATGAGGAATTTCGGGAGGAGATTCTGTGGTCCATTATGCGGCCGCAGAATTGATATGTGGATCGCAGAACGGTCGCATACCTAGGCAGAGGTGCCCAGTTCTGGAGGACCATTTCGCGTTCCATTTCACGGACCGCAGGTGCATATGCGACCACAATTTCTGTTTTAGAGCTTCATTTTTGGGTTTTCATAACCCAATCCCCTTCTCATAAAACACTATTAGGGGTCATTTTAGAAGGTTAAAACTTACATTTGAGAGAGAGAGAGAGAGAGAGAGAGGAAGGTGGTCTAGAGTGAGAAGAGGAATTCTAAGCCATTGTTCATCAATCTTTGCTCAAACCTTGAAGATTTTTCTAGAGTAACTCACAAGGACTTCAACCAAAAGGTAAGATTCTACACCCTAGCCCTTAATTTCAAAATTTAACTAGAAATGGGTAATTAGTAAGATAATTCTTGGGTATGAGAGTTGTTTATTTTGCATGCATGTGTCATCAAGGGGTGTAGGAAGATTGTTGAGCAAAAAAAAGGTAAAGAATGGGTTGTGGGATGATGGAAACCTCCATAAAAGGGCCTTGAAACCTTAATGCACACCTAGTGTTTGATAAAATGCTCAATTGAGCTAGAACCATGATCATCTTCCTAATTTTTGTTCAATTTGTTACATTTCTAAAATAGATCGAAGTTGCTAAGAGTTTCGGAACATTTTAGAGTTTATGGAAGCTCAAGTGAGGTATGTTGGCTAAGCTCTTGTCTTAGAATTGAACCCCACAATGTCCTTGTAAGTCCCGAGTGGCTCATTATGAATTAATCATTCCAGATAAGCTTTGTGTCGATAGACGTATGTGTTCAACATGTATTTCAAATCCTTTTGTTATGTTGTACTACTATTTGAGGATGTGTTCAAAGTATGGGTTGTATATCTAAATGCCATGACTTTAAGTTGTTTTTCAAATGAAAGCTAATGACAATTGTGTAAGAAATCTTAATGCGCCTAACACTCTTATTTTCTCATATGTGTGCTTAAATGTCTTGAATAGAAATGCCTTGTTGTTGGAAAGTCCATGATGATGGTTGAAAGTGAAAATGTGTGCATGAAATATGAAACATGAAATACGAAACACGAAATGCAAACTGTGAAATATGAAACACGGCCAACATGCCAAGAGAAATAATACAATTGTGACCACTAGTGTCAATAAAATGAAGAGATGCGCAGAAAGTATGAAATGGGATGATTGATAGAAAGGGATGATGTCTCGAATGAGACGGCTCTAGCCGATCGGGTCGTGATCGGACGCCATGCTGCACACATGGTGGTGATTGTGTTGAAACTTGTACTTGAAATTGTGATTGTGGTTGATGTCTCGAATGAGACGCCCTAGCCAATCGGGTCGTGATCGGACGCCTTGCCGCACACATGGTAGTGATTGTGCTGGAAATTATAATTTAAATCGGAATTGTGATTGTGATTGTGGTTGATGTCTCGAATGAGATGGCCTAGCCGATCAGATCATGATCGGACTCCATACTAAATGTACGGTGGTACTGTGAATGGTGACATATCGGTGTTAAGATCCCCCCCACTTAAAACATGAAGGTTTACTTGAAAGACTTATCTTGCTCCTAGCTTTATGTTTGATATCGCTTGAGGTTTTGAATTGAAAATATGTTTGTTCCTTCTTGCATTTTTACTCATTCAATTGAGAGGGTGTTTAGTTACACATACTAGTACTATTCCATATGTACTAACGTCCTTTTTGATGGGGGCATAGAATCTTCTATGGATGTAGGTAATTCTATAGAAGGCGGTGTTGATCAACGATAGTGGTATACCCTCTTCCCAGCAGACTTGGTGAACCCCACTTCATTCCGAGGTCATGTATCTTCTGTTCATTATATTATCATATTTTGAGGTATAGCCGGAGCCTTGTTGCCGGCACTATCATAATACTCTTTTATATCTTTTAGAGGCTCTGTAGACATAGTGTGAGTTGTATATGGGTGCTGGGAAAGTCAAATAAGTTATGTTATGTTTTGATCTCTTGTTCCACTTCAAATCATGAAAATGCGTGTATTTCGAGACTTATTAAATGGAGTAACTAATGGTAATGAATTGGTATTGTCTATATGATCTCCCTATTGCTTAATTAACGAAAAAATATATTCTCTTTAATCATGAGTGAGTTCGGATTAAATATATCTAACAGTCTTGCTTGACCGGGTTCACTCGGTTGAGCGCCGGCCGCGCTCTCCGAGTTCGGGGCATGACAAAAGTTTTTTATCGACACCCTACCACCCAAGTGGGAATGGTCAAGAGGGGTCAAAAAACAAAACTATATTGCAGAACCTGAAGAAGAGATTGACCGACTCAAAACAAAAATGTAAAGAAATTTTGCCCGAGGTCCTATGGGCATATCGAACAACTTCGAAGTCGAGTACCGATGAAACACCATTCTCTCTAGTCTACAACATAGAAGATTTGATACCGGTAGAGGTTGGAGAACCGAGCCTAAGGTTCCAATATTCTACGGAGGCATCAAACGACGAGGCCATGGCCACGAGCTTAAATTTAGCAAATGGAAGGCGAGAAGCCGCCCTAGTCCGGTTAGCGGCCCAAAAATAACGAATGGGGAGATACTACAATCGAAGGGAAAACCTTGGACACTTTCAAGTTGGGGACTTGGTACTGAGGAAAGTTACACTGCACACCAAGAACCCGAATGACGGAATATTAGGCCCAAACTGGGAAGGACCGTACAGAGCACCAGTATAACCGGAAAAGGCTCGTATATCCCCAAGTCAGGAAATGGTGTGCGACTACCCAATAATTGGAATGTAGCACACTTAAAATGGTACTACTACTAAGGTATGAACACAATCTTCTTTGTGGTTTATTACTCTTTGAGCTAACCCATACATGTACTCAGACGGAGTCAAATCTAAGGATTAGGTCAGTAAGCACGTGTTGTACTCTTTTTCTCTTGGACCGGTTTTTCCCGAAGTGGGTTTTACGGCAAGGTTTTTAACGAGGCAACATTAAGCGTGCTACCCTAGTTTTGAAGAACTTTCTAAGACGAGGGACTGGGGATCATCCGTATCAGATCGATAATATTCGAGCCCTCAAAATTCAGTCTCGAATACCAGGGGGCCATCACACCCTAAGTCAAGAACCGAAGTCCTAAGTTTGGAAATTTTGAAGGCAATCTTATTCAATATTTAAAGTCAAGGCTTGAATATAGGATTAATTGTAAGGGTGAAACGGTCAAACGAACCGTACCCACATAGCTCATTCTCACCACGGTAGATAGCCATTGTACCGTCGATCATTTGTATGACATTCAAAGTAATAAAATAAATTTTCTTTCTATGTTTCATTGGTTTATATTTGCATAAGCAATATTATCATTAAAGCTACTTAAGAATGAATGTTGGGTTCACAACTCTTAAACCTCTGGGCCTCCCCAAACCAGGGACTGTTACCCGACAACAAGACGGGGAAATTCGGGCTACTAAATCCCGGAGGCACCGAGCCTACTAGGCATGGCCCAAATATGAAAGGCCACGGCCAACTTAAACATCTTGGAGATGTCTGAGTCCGTTTAAAAAGTGAGGTCCTTACATATTTTTTAATACATAAAAAATATTACTTCAGAACCGGTCTAGTTACTCGGTCTCGAATTACGGCCATGAAAAGAGCAGCCATCTTCGGTAAAGAATAATTGTGTCCGGCTAAAACGTTAAAAAAATTTGAACAAAGACTTCGTTTTTTATTAGGTCTTGCAAAGCCAAACCAATTCAGAGTTATTACTTAATCCAATCCTCACTTGGGCTTTGGGGGAACAAACGATTTAAGTGACTTCAAATTCTATACTAAGGCATGGACGACATATTGTAAGTCTTAGACAAAAGCAAATACAAAAAAAGTAAAGGACACAATGCATAACCGCAGAAATTTTATTTATATATATATATACACACATATGTAGCAAAAGGTATTTACAGAGGCACTGTGAAATGGACCCAAAATGCAAAATAGCTACAAAAAAAATAAACTAAAGGCATTTCCCACCTAGTCTTCATCGGAGCCCGACTTGTTGCCCGAACCGTCGGGCTGGTATCTCGCTTTGGCCTCAGCTTTAAGCCTCTTCGCCTCTTTGATCTCGACTGCTAGGTCAATCCCACGTGCATGAATCTCCTCAAAGGTTTCACTTCGAGATAGCCACTTCACATACTCAGCCTTCATTATTACATGGGCCTCGGCTACCTCCATGTAGTACTTATACTGGGCCAACATGTCCTGAAATTTAGAGGCCTCGTTCAAAGACACCTCCAACTTGGACTTCATTGTTGGTAGAGAGTATCCCGTTTTGTAAGGGCCGAGTCTAATTGTGTCTGGAGCTCCTCATTCAGCTAAGACCATTTGTCGGCTTTTTCTTTCATCACCCGAAGCTGTACTTTGGTTGATGCCAAGTCCTCTTTGGTGGCATCCCGCTCCGAGGCTAGGAGATCCATCTTGCTCCTAAACTCCTTGGCTAAGGATTTGACATCGTCCATATCGGCCATAAGCTGGTCGATTAGGTCTATATTCTCTTGGACCTGCGAGGTTGCGGCGTTAGCATTTGCGCTTAACCTCTAGTTATTTATCTCAAACACTCCTACTTTTTTGACCAGAAGGGCGTGTTGCCGTTTCACCTTCGAGGCCTCTTTTTGAGCTTTTTCCAGCTCGGCTTGAAGGACGGAGTGGTCCTTGAGGACCTCATCTTTTTGCTTACAAAGAGCTTTGTACATGTCCTTTTGTCGGACCTGCTCCTTGAGCTCGAACTCAAGGTGACTCACCTCCATCCGAGACTAGTGGAAGCTCTCATGATGAAGCGCCTAGGCCTCAAGCATAAAGAAAGGCAAAATCGTTAAGATCAGCAAAGGCAAAATAGACTCTTTAAAAGATATGAGGGGAAGAAAATATATCCTGTTTAGCGCTTGATGTGACTTGTTGAAGAGGCTCGGCACGTCCACCTCGTTCATCTTCACTTGGTCCTCTTTGATTACCAAGGAACAAAGGGTAGCTGGCCACACCGATGGGCCTGGATAGCATCCTGGAATCCGCTGGTACTATGAACATGACCATCTTCTTTCGGTCAGGGTCCGCACTCGGGGAGGGGAATTGTTTCACAAGGCCCTCCTGACCCCGACAACAAATCCCTTTTTGGGATCTCCAAGTGGCCAAAAACGGAGTAGTCTTCCAGTAGGCAGACGTCCACGCCTTCGAAAAATAGATTGAGGGCTTCATCCGTGGCCCGTGATGCTTCGGTCGGTTTTTCTGTAACAGCCTGAGCCTCATCGAAAATAGGCTCCATGTAAGACGATGACTCCTGGACATAAACCTCTCTCGAAAACGGAGTAGCTTCTTGAGGGGCAGTGGCCACAGGTTCTTCCCCGGGATCTCGAGCTAAGGAAGGTCCAGCCTTACGGTCATCCCCCTCCGGTACTACCAGCTCTTGTGCAGTGTCGGCCGGCTCGTGGGCGACAAATTCCATGTCATCATCCTCGAGGTAGTCCCTGAGCTAGTAGAGAGAATCAGGGCCTGGGACTCTAGCACGAGTACTTTTCTTGGTACTCTTTCTGACCCTAACCGAGATCCTCTTATTCTTGGCCTCGGCGGGAGCATTCGAGGAGTCAGTGGACCTTCTCTTCTTTCTTGTTTTCATCTCCTTCTTCGCAGCAGCCTCTGTAGTAGGTCGTATCGAAGCAGAAGGTTTTTTAGATGGGGACGAAGACATGGCCTCGATAATTGCCCGAAGCTTGGTGGTCTTGGGCAAACCTGCAAAAAGAAAAAGGGACTTAGTTGAAATAACGATAAAATAAAAAAGAAATTCAATCAAGAGAAGAAGAACACTAACCATGGGATCTAGCATCTCATTTGCCTTTAGAAAGTTTGCGCCACTCGCGCTCGGAGTATGTCAATTGTTTGCAAATGCCCTCGACCTACTCCTTGAAACGGGGGACTGCATTGGGGACTCAGGCAACCACTGCATATCAGGAAAGACGGGTAATGAGAAAGAAGAGTAAATTCAAAGAGTTATTTTGACAACTTAAGAGGAGATGAACTTACGTGTTAGTTCCACTTCTCAGGGAACGACAAGAACTCGGAGGAAATGAGATCTTCGGTCTTTTCCCGAATAAATCTCTCCTGCGAGCCCGGTCTCTAACCTCATCGATGCTCGAGAAGGGCGCCTTCTTTGCCCGTCGGGCAAGCTTGATTAACCCCCCTCCGAATATTCGGGGGTTGTAGACACGGAACGGATGGTCGATCATGAATCAGGGCTCCTCCGTGTTGTAGGCAAAGTGACAGAGGAGGGTCACGATCCTCCAAAAGGACAGATGGATTTGTCCGAGGCAGACCTCGTACCTCTTATAAAAGTCGAGGACTACCGTGTCCATCGGACCAAGCATGAAGGGATACGTATAAACACTTAAGTTTCCCTCCACGTTCATTGTGATGTCCTCATCAAGACCGGGAACGACTACGTCCTTGCCTTCCTACTTACAGTCCTTCTGGACCACCTGGAGTGTTTCTTAGGTGATAGAGCAGATATAGATCCATGCCTCCTCAACCCGATCTCCTTGTTTAGAGGATTTTTCGACCTTAAAGTCGTTATTTATGGATCAGCCTCTGGAAATAAACTCTTCGAGAGGAGGTTCTGGGATATAGTCGGGGATAAAGTTACCCCCGATTTTTTGGTAAAGAAACGAGAGGATAGCGCGGCCCAATATGGCCTCGAGTAAAGTCGAGACCCCCCCCCCCCCCCCAGATCAAAGCCCGGGGAGGACGAATGATGCGCCAAGAATCGGACACGGCCAAGCACTGAGCTCGAGCAAAGTAAAGAACCGAGGCTAAGGGAAAGACGGGTAGACATGACAAACGAGGGCTGAAATATCCGCCCTTAACCGGATTTTACGATGCAAATCTCGCCCTATATCAACTGCGTATCACTATTTAGTAGAAGAAAAAGATCTTTACCTTATTTAAACTTGTACTAGGATTGATATTCCCCTACTATATAAAGGGGAGAACCTTTTTATTTATAGGATTATTGTTGGCACGCATACCAAAACTATACAGTAAAATTTTTGTTCTTTAATTACTGTTAAAAGAGTGTTTTTCAGCTGCTTATTAATTTAGTTGCGACCGGGCCCGATTCGAGGGCTTGATCGGGATCAACATTCAGTGTTCATCATAAAACTAGGCCTAATCATCCACAACATTTGGTTTGATCGTTTTGTTTTCCTTCAATTCAATTATTTGTTGTTCTTAGATCATTCATGTTAAATTAAATCACATATTCTTTAAAGCACGTATAAATTCAATTGTTACTCATTTTTAGGGTAAATACTATTGTTTCTGCTTCTTTATCCAGGTGCATTGATCCATTGAACTCTATTAGCTTCAATACGTGACGATTTTGCTGATTGCTTCAATAATTGAGTTTTGTATTTTTTGCGATCTCTGATACTCCTTCTGTTCCAATATATGTGAACCTGTTTGACTGGGCACAGAGTTTAAGAAAAAATGAAGACTTTTAAAATTTGTGGTCCTAAACAAGTCAAAAAGGGCCCAGAGTATTTGTGAGGTTATAAAAGCTTCTCATTAAGGGTAGAATTGTAACTTTAAGCTAAATTGTTTCCAAATTTAAAAAGGGATCATTCTTTTTGGATCGGGCTAAAAACAAAATAAGTTTACATAAACTGAAAGAGAGAGAGTAATTTTTATCTGAAGTTTGTATACGACAATGCAATCTTCTGACGAATTTGTCTGAAGTTCACATTGTAACAAAAGAAGTTGAGATCCGATTGTCTAAAGTTTGAGTTCAACAGATTAACGTCAGATTCTATTTTTCTGAAGTTTAACTTCTGACACCAATTTTCGGAACTTCATACTCTTTCACCAGAAACCTTTGGGAATTTATCAGCTCAAACTGCTTCGAAAATTTTGGTTTCGTAAAAGAAACATACGCACTATTGTATGAGGAAGTCCATAGTTTGTAGATTTTGCCCACATCATTACCTACACTTAGCATGATTTCGAATTTCAATTAGTTTAGTAATACTGCATTCAAAGAAACAAAATGTACTTTAGTAATAGTTAAAAAGACAATTTAAATTGTAACATCGCAATGGCTTTTTAGTCAGCTGTCAAGTTGAGTCTTAACCCCCAATTTCCTGTTAATTATGCTAGAAAAGAATATAAACTAATATCGGGTGGGACAAACAGTTAGTCCTATGACTAAATCCTTCTTCGTGGAAACACAAATTGGTCTTGGCGTTCAATTAATTTGAAGTAATCAAAGATGTTTGAACATATACAAGGAAACCAAGACAATCAATTTTCTCTTTGCCCCTATATCTCTTGCTTTTGTTTGTTAGTATCATTTTTCGCCTTTAGTATGATTAATTTTCCAGAAAGTCTTAGAGACAAAATCTTCTCTCTTGGAGTAAGATTTTGGGGCCAAAATAAATCAAATTCTCTCTTCTGGAAGGAGATCAAATCCTTCATTGACCAAAGTGAATCTTCTTTACGTTAGCAAAGTCGAAAATTAAATCACCAAAGAAACATTGGTAATCTTTCAATTATACGTGAAACTAACGTCAGCATGACAACCACAACCATATACACACAAACGAGAAAAAAAGAAGAAGGGTAAAATGACATTTTATAACCGCTCAAAATAATAGCCGAAAAACTGTATATTTTTTTTGTATATATATAGATTCTCTATGTTATATACAAAATTATATAAATTTTATACACTTTTTCGGTAAGTAGTTTCTGACGCGGGCTAAAAGTGAACAAAAAAAATGGTGGGTAAGGGGGGGGGGGGGGATAAAGAAAGGGAATTTAGTGGTTGAACCAAAACTGATTGCCCCTGCAATTGATTTAGATTACCCCTTTGTTTCATTGAATGTATCACCTAACTGAACCCGAGGCCTAACGACTAATGTAACATGTAAACATATAAAATGAATACAAAATTTTCTAAATAATTAAAGAAAAAAAAGGAGAAAATTTTAATACAATTCTGAGAAATGAAGAAAGATGGAAACTACAATGGACATGCTTCTTATCGAGCATTCAACAATGTGATGGTAACTTCGTTTATAGAACTAGGTGTTTGTGTACTCCAAGAAAATTCAGCATCTTTAACATTCCTTTCAGTGAAAAATCCAGGATGTTTAGGTGGTGGCAAAATGCCTTCATTGCTCAGCATCATAATGACAGTAGACATATTTGGCCTGTCCTCTGGATTCTGTTGAACACATAACAATCCCACATGGATTGATCTTAGTACTTCTGACACATAACATGAGTCCACCAGATTTGAATCGACTAGTTCCAATTGTCTTCCTTCTTTATGAAGCATCCATGCCTGCATATCAAAGGATTTAAGTTATATAAACAAACCATGTTTACACTATCAGCATAGTTTAACCTGTGATAGTAATTTAGTTATCCGTTTTTAACTGGTTACCGATTAGCTTATAGTAGAGATTTACGTGTAATTATCATCAGCGCATAAAACTTAAATGCATTAACAAGTACTTTTTCTAAGTAAAGTCTTTTTCATGTAGGAGTTACACTTACATGTCCAAGAAGGTTGAGGTGGTGGTCTGGATGAACAAATCTTCTGTTCTTCTTTCCGCTCACAATTTCTAGTACTAAGACTCCAAAGCTAAAGACATCCGATTTCACTGAGAATATCCCGTCCACTGCATATTCTGGGGACATGTAACCACTGCAACAAAGAAACACAAGATTATATAATGCACTAGCTATATGCATGCCTTTATACCTATATGTATAATCAAAGATTTAAATCTTACTATGTTCCAACAACACGGCGTGTATTGGCTCCTGTCTCGTCTCCTCCGAAACTTCTAGCCATCCCAAAATCTGATATCTTTGGGTTCATTTCAATATCAAGCAAGACATTGCTAGCTTTCAAGTCTCTGTGGATGATTCTGAGCCTAGAATCTTGATGAAGATACATCAGTCCTCGAGCAATTCCATTGATAATGTTGAAGCGTTTAGGCCAATCAAGTAGTGCGCTCCTTTCTTCATCTGCCAAATGTTTTTTTCATCATTATAATTATTCTCTAAACATGAAAGTAAATTCTGTGAAGTCACATTAGAAATTCCCTTGAACATTTGCCATTTTTAATATGAGGTTTTTTATATCACTCAAAAGAAATGATTGCATTGAAAGAAATGGCTGCACATGACTAGCTGTGAAAAGACTAACCAAATATATACAAATCCAGGCTCTTGTATGGCAAGTATTCGTACACCAACATCTTCTCTTCTGCTTGAATGCAGCATCCGAGAAGCTTTACAAGATTTCGATGCTGAAGTTTCGCAATGCAGTTAACTTCATTCTTGAATTCGTTGAGTCCTTGCTTTGAAGTTTCTGAAAGCCGCTTCACTGCTACTTCTTGTCCACCTTCCAATACACCCTGTAAAAGTAGCAGTCCTGTTAGAAATTCGATGGAGCGAATGGTCATTTTTGCCCTACTATTCCAGTCCACTTTTTGTTTAGGCAGCAGCATCCACTTGCACAGTTCATTTCCATTTAGAGGCTATGATGCTAGAAACTGTTAAACCTACCACTATACAAAGGACACAACTCTTCACTAATTTGCACCAAAAAAGTGACAAATTCAAAAACTGCTTTTTTAATGTAAAGAAATTAAAGGGATTTGAGGTTTCAATGTGCTCTAGAGTATTATTACTTGGAGTCCGAGAAATGTTTCTACCTTGTAAACTTGTCCAAAGCCGCCCTCTCCAATCTTGTTCTCAAATGAAAAGTTGTCAGTAGCCTTGGTTAATGTAAATAAGTCAAAAAGTGGTAGCTCAAAATCTTCATGGTGATTTTGATTACTGTCATCATTCTTGTTGCTGTGACCACCTAATCTCCCTGCGATTTTAACATACAAGTAGAGTTCGTTCAGACCACGCTTCAAAAGAAATACTAGTGACATATACAGAATTAATAACCATAATTAGCTGCTCCCCGGCTTTTCAATAGATAAAACTGGTATAATTCACTTACTCTTTGTTGTGAGCACTGGATCCTCTCTCCTTTTTCGTTTATAAAGAATCAGGCCTACACCTAAAACTAGCAGAATCAACGCAATCAAAAGTGGCAAAGCTACTGCAAGTATGACAGCCTTCTTTCCCTTAGATCCAGCTGAACCTGCAACATTTTCCATCCAAATCTTTTAGGTACAGTTGAACTATCCAGTTAATCATTCTTGACCACAAGCATTGTGCAGTGAGAGTTGTTACTATCTTGTGTAGTTCCGTCAATACTATTGGGATTAATAGTATTAATGACACTAGTGTTGAGACAGGGAGGCTTTATGTTGGCAATAGAAAAATGCCTCTACGAATATTAGATTTAGAAACTTAAGTTCCATAGATTTTACAAGTTGGATTAAATTTGATGCTTTCTACACAATTTAGTTCAAGGCAATCAAGGAAAAAAAATAGCAGTAAAAAGACCATTCATCAGTAACTTGCATATTACCTATGTCTGAAGCAGACATCCTAATGTAGATGTCCTGTCCTGATTGTGATAGCTGTCTGATGTCAACCAGCTCATCAATCCATAACAAGCACCCACTTCCTCCATGTCGTATGTCCAGATTAGTATAACCCATACACGAACAATTTCTCAAGCAAACTGCCCTGCATTCATCTAGTGTCATTGTCTCATTGAACCAAGAATTTCGTGTATCAGGCAGTTTAACCCCAGAATACATTAGAAACCCATCTCCTGTGCAATTCAGTGACCGTTTTCGGACACAACCGCTTGACCAGTCAGCTCTATTCCAATCATATGGATGTTTAGGCTCGAATTTATCTAAACATTGACACACTGGATCACTCAAAATGTTGCAAGTGCCATATGCACCACATAATTTATAGGTGTCACAATCATCTGCATCTGCGGAGTGGTAATTAACCCAACCCTGAGTCTTCTCAATCCAAATCATACGCATAGTGTTTCCATTAGGCTTTATCACTAAAGTGTTGATAACAGATTTATTCACGAGCTCATACTTGTAATAAATTTCCCTATTGTTCATGATCAAGCCAAAAGAGGTGATTGAATTGTTTACCATATTAGGTGCACCACTCCACCGAAGACCATTCCATGGCCCTGCTCTATAAATAACATTAGGCCCTTTTCTCATAAGGTCTTGCGGATAACCAGTAGGATCACAGTGATAAGTATATTCCCCAGGAGCAGGATCATCATTACTTCGCCACGAGCTAAGATACCTTTCAAATCCCGTCACCAAGTCTTTTCCAAGTTTCATACTTGCTATCAAAGTATCAGTAGGATAATCAAAGCTTTGCCAGAGGAAATTTTCAGGATTTGGATCATCTGCATCTCTCACCACAAAATTTCCAGTGTCCAGTAACTGGGCAACAGGATTTTGCACAGCTGTTGATGAATTGGTTGACCAAACAGTGGCATTAGTATCATTGACAAGAACAACAAGACCTGACTGAATGACTTTCAAGACCCCAGATTTATTGGTGACAGGAGCTACTCTATTAGCAACCCAAACTGGAGTAATAACAGAGATTTTCTTGTACCATATTCCAACATAGCGATTTGCGGAAGTATCTCCTGGACTGAAGAATCCCAACTCGAACGTTCCATCAGAGGAAACAATAGTTTCACCATCTTTAATGAACTGAGTTGTAGTTATGGTATCCCCTTGACCATTAACCTTTTGATTAAAAACTAAGGAACAGAAGAAGAGGAGAAGAAAGGGAAATATTTTCATGGCTATCTCTTCTTCATATCTTGGCTGTATCTTTGCACAAAAATAGGAAAAAAGATATAACGGTAAAGGACGGATGATAACAAGTCACTATGTTCTGTTTCTTGTGGTCTTTGGTCTGATGGACGACAAAGACTTTAATTTACGACTCAACTTGGAAGATAAACTGGGTTTGCAAGATTTAGACAATTTTGACACACTTGTCCACATCTTAAATTAAATACAAACTTATATATACTTGAATTAGTCAGACCAGCATGTTTCTAATATATTGGATGATTATAGAAAATGGACTACACAAATGACGTGAACGGAAAATTAACGAAGAAATTGAGATTTGAGAATTCAACACCAGTCTCATCTTTCTTTAATTTTCTTTTTTGGTATAGATAAAAGTATTATGTATCACATTTGGTGGTTTAATAATCGTCTCAGAGTTTCCATCTAATTTGTTGTCTTTTCTCTTGGCGGATTTTAGTACACCTCTTTAGTCTTTAATGCTAAACTTAAATGATTAGCTAGACTTTTCTTTATCTAATTATAATTACATTTTGAAAACCTTTTTAGTGAATAAAAGCCAAAAGAGAGAAATTAGATTTTAATGTAAGAGTTAATTTTTGTTTTGAATTAATTAAAAGGGAAAAGAAAACAAGTGAAAAAAAAAGAGAGGATGAAATTAGAGAAAGGCTGTTAGGGCCAAACAAAATGCCAAGCCCAAATAATTTCCCCCCAAACCCGTTCCGGACCCAGCCCACTTCCAGCCTACCCGGTCCAGTGTCCCTGGCCTAACCAAACGGCGCCGTTTTGAGGCTTTTTATCCCAGCTGTTGATTTCTACTCATCAAACGGCTGGGAACTGGGGCTTCTATTTATATTTAAATGTCGGAGCTAGCCCTACCCCCCCCCCCCCCAATCGACCCCCTCATTCATCTCCTTGCTCAGTACCTCTCTATGAACCCTAAACCCGCCGCCCTGAAATTCCTGAGCCATCCGCCAGCGGCGACGCCCTAGACCACTCCAATCCGCCTCAAAATTACACCATAGAATCCCCTTTGTCCTCTCATACCAAATCCACAACCCATTTCCTTCAAATCGTCATCGAACTCTTCGAATCTGAGATCGAAGGTTGGACCCTCGAACCCTAACCTACCCAAATTCGCCCAAATCTATACAAAAATACCTAGTATGACTAAACTACCATTAGTTAAATATTTGATGTGACGAGTAAGACAACTTTTTAGGGATATGTACATATGGATAATTTTGTGAAAACAAATTGAATTTTTTCTTGATTATGTAAATTGACACTTATTTTGGACCAAAATAAGAAAACAAATTGATCACTTATTGTGGACCGGAGAAAGTATTGGATAGCATCGAGGAGTTTGGAATTCATTGCATCATTTCCTAAACTAAACGAAAATGGCCGATTGCAACTTCATTGAATTTCCTTTCATTCAAAAATTTGGTGCTCTAAATATAATAATAGGTTCCTTGCTTTCATCATCGGGATTGCACTTGGAAATCATTGTCAAGATAACTGAGGCACCCTTTTGCTTGAAGACCAGTGGCAGAATATTTAGTATATTAATTAGAATTAATATACTAAAATTTCATTACGAGAATTTGTTTAATGATTATTAGACTTTCTGAACCATACAGTCGTTATCTGCTTTACCTAACTACAACGATAGTCAATAAATATCGCCCTATTCAATCGAAAGGTTTTACTTGGTCAAACACTTGTTTTCTTTAGTCTATAACATCCTCAATTGGACAGGCACATAAAAGATCTTCTTGCTCTTCTCCCTTCTACTCCAATTGATAGTAACCAAATATGAGTTTATGACCAAGTCATGCATATTTCTTCCATTTAATCTTGTATGACAATTCTTAACTGTTTTGGTAGTTAAAGAACTTTTTTGGCAAATGTCTTCAACTAGATTTTGAATAATTGTTATTTTTAAATATTGTTACTAATAGATGTTGTTCTCAAGTATAATATAATATATAATTTTATTTTATAAAAAATTGATACTAATATTCATAGTACTTTAAGTATGGAGGGAGTAACATTTATTTTAACGATATAGAAAGCAAAGAGAAAGTGATTCTTTCTTCTTTTGTGAGGTGGGGGATGGAGTTGTGGTAATTAAAAGGATGCCACTGAATTTCTCAGATTTGGCTCCAAGAAAGTTTGATTTTAGTTGGGTTTGGTATCTTTGAAAGCAACATAAAAACAAAAACAATAATTATAAAAAGGCGGGGCGTGGGGTTTTGTTTCTTTCAGCCACTCAAATATTACATGACTTTTGGAGGAAGAAATATTAATAAAATAGAAATATAAAATGTGGTGATGGATTGTCCGAGATTTTAGAGATCAAGCATGGAGATTTGTCAAAGGATTCACATTCTAACAAACTATCCTCGATTAAGAAATAAATACTTCTAAAACTTATTACATTAAAATTATCATAAGATTTATGCGACTATAAAAGTATAACCTTAGAACAACAACAACAACAACCCAGTATAATCCCACAAGTGGGGTCTGGGGAGGGTAATATGTACGCAGACCTTACCCCTACCCCGAGGGGCAGAGAGGCTGTTTCCAGGATACCCTCGGCTCAAGAAAGCAATAAGAGACGATATATTAGTACTATCAATAGATTCATAATAAAATAACATAAAATACATAACATAACAAAATAACAGCAATATAAGAAGTATAGGAAATACGAAAAAGAAAAAGAAAATGATGGAAGGTATACTATTATCCAACAGATAAAGCCCTGCATCAGTAGCTGATCAGTAGCATCCTAAGACTAACTCCTAACTGGCTAGTCTCACTCTAGTGCGCTCTAGAAATATCCACAACTTCCCCTAACCTACAACATTAATGCTCGACCTCCATAATTCCCTGTCAAGGGCCATGTCCTCAGTAATTCTAAGTCGCGCCATGTCCTGCCTGATCACCTCTCCCCAATACTTCTTAGGTCTCCCTCTAACTCTCCTTGTGCCCACCACAGTCAGTCGCTCACACCTTCTCACTGGTGCATCTATGCTCCTCCTTTGAATGTGCCCAAACCATCTGAGTCTTGCTTCCCGCATCTTGTCCTCCATGGGTGCCACGCCCACCTTCTCTCGAATATCTTCATCCCAAATCTTATCCATCCTTGTATGCCCGCACATCCACCTCAACATCCTCATCTCTGCTACTTTCATCTTCTGGATGTGTGAGTTCTTAACCGGCCAACACTCGGTCCCATACAACATGGCAGACCTAACCACTGCTCTATAAAACTTACCTTTTAGTAACGGTGGCACTTTCTTGTCACACAGGACTCCCGTCGCTAACCTCCACTTCATCCACCCCACCCCTATACGGTGTGTGACATCCTCGTCGATCTCCCCGATCCCCTGAATAACTGACCTAAGGTACTTGAAACTACCCCTCTTAGGGATGACTTGAGAGTCAAGCCTCACTTCCACTCCCACTTCCGTCGGCTCGGCCCCAAATTTGCACTCGAGGTATTCCGTCTTCGTCCTGCTCAACCTGAAACCTTTAGACTCAAGGGCATGTCTCCAAACCTCTAGCCTCTCGTTGACGTCGCATCGTGTCTCGTCAATTAGGACTATGTCATCAGCAAATAGCATGCACCATGGCACCTCCCCTTGAATATGATGTGTTATGGCATCCATCACCAGGGCAAATAGGAAAAGGCTGAACGCAGACCCTTGGTGCAACCCCGTAACAACCGGAAAATGTTCGGAGTAGCCTGCTACTGTCCTAACCCGAGTCTTAGCTCCATCATACATGTCTTTAATCACCCTAATGTAGGCAATCGGGACCCCTTTAACCTCTAAGCAGCTCAATAAGACATCCCTAGGAACCCTGTCGTACGCTTTCTCTAGATCGATAAACACCATGTGAAGATCCTTCTTCTTATCCCTGTATTGTTCCACCATCCTCCTAATAAGGTGGATAGCTTCTGTGGTAGATCGCCCCGGCATGAACCCGAACTGATTGTCTGAAATAGACACCGTCCTTCGAACTCTCATTTCTACCACTCTCTCCCAGACTTTCATGGTATGACTCAGTAATTTGATACCTCTACAGTTGTTACAACTCTGGATATCGCCCTTGTTCTTATACAACGGAACCATTGTACTCCACCTCCACTCTTCAGGCATCCTATTAGTCTTGAATATAACATTAAACAACCCAGTAAGCCATTCCAAGCCTGCTCTTCCCACGTACCTCCAAAGTTCAACCGGAATTTCGTCTGGCCCGGTAGCTCTACCCCTCCTCCTCTTACGCATTGCCTCCATGACCTCATCGACCTCAATATCCCTACAATAACTTAATTCATGGGGGCTTTTGGCATTCCTCAATTCACCTAGTACAATATCCTGATCTCCTTCTTCATTTAGAAGTTTCTGAAAGTAGGTCTGCCATCTCCTCTTAATCTGGTCATCCCCCATCAAAACTTTGCCGTCCTCATCTTTTATGCACCTCACTTGGTCCAGATCCCGTGCCGTCCTCTCTCTCACCTTAATATAAACGTATAACCTTAAAAATAAAATATGTAAATATTAAACTAATTCTAAATATTATAATGTATTATCTTCAGGAGCTAATCATGCCTATGTCCTTCCATTATTGATATCATCGAGAGACGTTACATTAATACTACATAGTTGCTCTGCGATTCAAGGAAATACCTATTTGCTACATAAAAAGTTCATTTGAGTTTGTTGGGACATAGGAGCCATCTGCAGTCAGTACTAACGAAGCACGAGAAGATGAATAATGTCATTATGTGTCTGGATTAGCTGATGGACCTCGGCCGGCCCAAGAGCCATGACTTATGCTTATTTGGACTTGAGAAATTTCATAAAGCACTATCTTTTAGTGGTAATTAGCTATCTATAGATACCATTTGCTATATTACGGATTGTATATACGTTTTCTGTTGTTATAAGATGTATTTGATGTATTTAAGCTACTATATTCATGAATACAGTAGCAAAAATAGGCGTGAATTAGGGAAGTCTAGCTAATCAATTGTTGTATTCGAGTGTTTCGACTGTATTTATGGCGTGAAACATGGGATTACAGCTGGACAGATTATTGTATTCGACTGTATTAACGGCGTGAAACAGGGGATTACACTGTCTTTAAACGGAAAGTGAATCAATTAACATAATAGACTCCTAATATAACTCAACAAACTCAATTATAACACACAGAATGTGTATTTCCAGTTATAAAAAAGATTCTCAACTGAAAAATACCCCAAAAACATAGCAATCTTTAGAAAAATTATATAATACATCTGAATACATAAATTATATTAATTAAAAAAACATATGAATACATTCATGGCATATAGCGAGACAGTGAATATAATAAAATACATAGAATACAGCGGGATATATTGAAATACAATGAAAAAAAGATAGTGAATACAATGAAATACATGGAATACAACGAGATACATTGAATTACAATGAAAAAAGACAATGAATACAACGAAATACATGAAAATACAGCGTGATACGTTGAAAATACGTTGAAATATATTAACAAAAAATCAAGTTGCTCAGCCCCAAACTCCGCCGTCTTTGTTCAAGAACAAACCCTAATTTCCGGCGAATTCGCCGTCGAGCAAAAACCCTCAACTCTTTCAAGTTGCTCAGCCTCAAACTCCGTCGTCTTTGTTCAATAACAACCCTAATGTCGTCTCGTCAAGAGGTCCGCGATTCGGACTCGAAACTCTCAAAATTCGGAGCACACTTGGTCTTGAAGATCTTTTCCCCTGCTGCTTCGTTCCCCAGTGGTGCCTCTGTGAAAGATGCTATTTTTTGAATTTGGGATTTTTTCTGATTTTCTGAGCAAGAAGAAGGAGAAAGCTTATAGGTTTTTGGCGGCTTACAAGGAAATAACAAGGAAGAAAAAGAGGAGAAGAAAGCGGCAAAAATATGAAAGAATGAGAGAGAAAAATAATACAAAGAGTATTTTATGGCTTATGGGTAGGAGGTAACCATAAATAGATATTTGGCTATAAAAATTAAAAGGTAGCTATGGAATATAATTTTTTAAAAGGGTATTTATTTAAAATAAATAAGGTATCAACCTTTGCTATAGGAGGTAAAAATTCCTTTGGACTTTCACTGAAAAGAGTCGTTTGATCTTGGGCTTCGTGAGTTAAAGTTCCGAGGCCATGTCTTCCTCACTCAGTCAGATCCAAATTCAATTAATTTTGGAAATTTTATCTCCTATAGCAAAGGTATACACCCTATTTATTATAAACTAAGATTACTTTAAAATATTATTTTCTATAGCTACCTTTTATTTTATAGCAAAATAGGTATTTATGGTATATACTACCATTGAGACGTGAAATACGCTATTTATGTTTTTCCTCTATTTCTTTCAACTAACACACAATTCTCTCTCAGAACTTTTCTTCTTTCTCTTTTTTCCTTCTCTCTCTTCAAGGAAAATAATTGCTTTTGATCGTGAATTCTCTGGCCGAATCCTCTAAGGTCTGCAATTGAAAATACTTCTAAACTATTGGGAGAAAGAGGGGAAAGATGGACCTTTTCTTCAAAATTAGATTCCTCCATAGCAAGGAGGGGCTCGTTGCTCTGAGGCTAGGGCCACTGGCGGGGAGCAAAAACGATGTCGAAATAATCCAAGTAGAGCATGGGTATTGTAACATGAACGACGGATACTACAATATTTTCTACGTCAGAGAAGATTTGATGTAACAATCCAACCGGTCGTTTTGATATGAGCCCCGATCCCCTATTTATTGTCCCGTCTGTTACATCTTATGCTTACTTGACTTGCCGGGGTGCTTGGTGTCGGGTTCGGGAGAGTTTCCGAGTGGAATGGGACACATAGTCCCTAAGTTTGAAGTTTGAGTTGTAAGAGTTGACTGTAGTTTGACCTATGTGAAGACGACTCCGAAATGGAGTTTCGTCAGTTCCAATAGCTCCGTATGGTGATTTTTGTCTAGGAGCGTGTCCGGATGTTGATTTGGAGGTCCGTAGGTCATTTCGGCGTTATTTGGCGAAGCTAGAAAATTAGAAGATTTTTGGGAAGTTTGATCGGGAGTGGACTGTTTGATATCAAGGTCAGATTCCGATTTCAGAAGTTATAATAGGTCTGTAATGTCAAATGTGACTTGTGTGTATAATTTGAGGTCAATCGGACGTGATTGATAGGTTTCGGCATCGTTTGTAGAAGTTGAAATTTCCTTAGTTTAAATAGGAATTTGGGTGCGATTCATATTTTTGATATTGTTTGATGTGATTTGAGAGCTCGACTAAGTTCGTATCATGCTTTAAGACTTGTTGGTATATTTGGTTGAGGTCCTGGGGGCCTCAGGTGTGATTCGAATTGAATCCGGACCGAATTAAACTTGGTGCATTACTGAAGCACTGGTGCAATCGCGCCTGCGTATCTTGGGTCGCAGGTGTGGCGCCGCAAGAGCGGCTGTCGAACCGTAGAAGTAAAATTGGACCTGCCTAGCTGGGACCGCAGATGCGGTCAGAGTCCCACATAAGCGGACCCGCAGGGGTGATGGAGGAAGCGCAGAAGCGGAAAAGCTAGCCAAGCCTTGTATTGCAGAAGTGGACAATGTTCGTAGAAGCGCTAAGGGGTCCCAGGTGCGAGCCTTCTGGGCTTAAGTTTGAACCGCACATACGAAGGAATTCCGTAGGTGTGGAGCAGCAGATGCGGCTGTGGGTTTCGCATATGCGAATTCACTGGGCAAAAGGCCTAAGTTCGAGGGTTTGATTTCATTATCAGTTTTTGGACCTAGAGAGCTCGGATTGAGGCAAGATTTTGGGAGGTTTTCAGAGGAAACATTTGGGCAAGGGTTCTTGACTCATTTTTTATTATATTCCACTAATCTATCATTAAAAGTGATAATTCTTGATCTCTTTCACTATCTCTCTCAATTCGAAATTCATGATTGAATTGATGTCCTCTCATTGATTCCTCCTTTTCTTCATTTAATTAAGGTTTCGGGTTGAGAAATTAGGGGGGAAAGGTGTAATGTTCTTAGACCGAATTTTGAGGTTTTGATCGAGGTTTTGATATCAGATTTGAGTAATTTTGGTATGGGTGGACTCGTGGTTGAACGGGTGTTCAGATTAGTTACTTTTACCCGATTCCGAGACGTGGGACTGGGTCAACTTTTGGGGCGATTTTCTAATTTCTTGTTAAAGTCATGATTTCATTAATTTGATTAGTTTCTTATAGTTATATTTATAGTATGTAATTGTTTTTAGCTAGAGTTGGGCCGTTCGGAGTCAGAAAGTCGAGGGAAAGGCATTCTTATTGACTGATTGAGCTTGGTTTGAGGTAAGTGACTCGTCTAACTTTGTGTGGGGAAAATCCCCTTACGATTTGGTATTATTGTAACAATTTGTGATATGTGAGTGCCGTGTACGCGAGGTGACGGGTGCGTGCACGGGCTAAATAATGGAATTCTGGTCTTTGCTAACTAGTTTCCTTTTTATGCCTTAATTTAGTTATTCTAGCACGTCTAGTCATCATATTTAGCCTAATTTCACATGTCTACGTGTCTCATCTCTTAAGTGCAATTTGTACAATATGCTTAGTTGAATTACCTACTGCATCGATCCCGTATTCGTTCTTTAACTGTAGGATTCCTTGCATGTAATATCATTGTACTACGTGTTGATTTTCGTGATTCTTAGTGTTATTGGCACGAGGTTTCTTCCATGCGGAGTGTTATTAGCACGAGGTTTCTTCTGTGTAGAGTGTTATTGGCAGGAGGTTTCTTCCGTGCGGAGTGTGTGTTAGTGGCACGAGGTTTCTTCTGTGTGGAGTGTTATTGGCACGAGGTTTCTTCCGTACGAAGTTTTATTGGCACGGGGGTTGTTCCGTGCGAAGTGTTATTGGCATGGAGTTTCTTCCGTGCGGAGTGTTATTGGAATGAGGTTTCTGTTGTGCGGTTGTTATTGTGACACGAGTTTTGTGCCGTGCAGTTACTGTTTTCCTCTATTTACTGTGTTGTTGTTGTTGTTGTTCCTTAACTTGTAGGACGCTCTTTTCTTTACGTGTTGTAATTGTCTTCTTGTTTTCTCGTGCTGTTGCTTCTCCATACATCCTTATTGTTTCATTAACCTGCCATTTTCTTTTTATCATTTCATCTTCTGTGTTATTTCTCATATTGGTAGGGCCCTGACCTGAATTCGTCACTACTCTACTGAGGTTAGGCTTGGCGCATACTGGGCACCTTTGTGGTGTACTCATGCTACGCTTCTGTAAAGGTTTTGTGCAGACCCGGGTACATCTTATCAGCCTCGATAGTAGAGCATTGGGATGCTGCTTGGAGACTTCAAGGTATATCTGCCAGCGTCCATAGATCTCGAAATCCCCATTTATCCTTATTATATTGTCTTTTCTTTATTCTCTTAGACTCTGATGTATAGAGATAATTAGTACTTCCTTAGAGCTTATGGCTTGTAACTACCGGGTTTTGGGAGTTGTTGTTCTCTGAGTTGAAATTTTACTTGTACATGCCGAGCGATAGTTTTGAGTTATATATTTATCTATTGATGTCGAGACTTTAGTCGTTATTTCAATTTTTTGCCGCAATTGTTAGGCTTACCTAGTCTTAGAGACTAGGTGCCGTCAATTCATCCTACGAAGGGAAACTTGGATCGTGACAAGTTGGTATCAGAGCTCTAGGTTCATAGGTATTATGAGTCAAGAGCAGGTTTAGTAGAGTCTCGCGGATCAGTACGGAGACGTCGATACTTATCTTCGGGAGGCTATGGAACTGTTAGGAAAACTTTCACGTCTTTCTGTTCTCTCATAGATGGTGAGGACACGTACAGCCGGATCAGATGACCAGACACCCGCGCCCCCTTCTAGAGCCACGAGAGGCTGGGGCCGGGTAGAGGCCGAGGACGTTCACGTGATGCAGCCAAAGCACCCGCACTAGCTGCTACAGAGGAGCCAGCAGTAGCTCCAGTTGGAGTGCAGGCACCTAAGGCACCTATTACTTCTCCAGCTCTTCAGGAGACCCTTGCCCAGTTTCTAACATGTTTGGCACTTTAGCTCAGGCAGGGTTGATCCCACTTTCTCCTGCCACATCTCAGGCCGGGGAGGAGCATAGACTCTCGCTGCCCGTACCCAGAGCGGCACGTTCAGGTCGACCAGGTTCAGAGTTCATACTGTAAGGCCCCGTGAAAAATTTATGCTCAGAATCCAGTAGCTCGTAGGGTCAGGGTCCAAATATGTGTTGGGAATGTGTAAAACTCTTCGCGGCTCGCAAGCTCGCCGCGGTTCGGATACTGATGGTTATGGAAATTCTTTGTGAATTGTTGTTGTTATTCCTTGAGAATGTTTGTTGTAGTTCTTGAGAATTGTTGTTGTTGTTCTTTGTGAATTGTTGTTGTTGTTGTGTTGTTTGTGAATTGTGATTGTTCGGTGGGATCGGGTTGCGCGCCGCAACACGAAGTAATAAGGTGTGGGTTGTGGTGATAAGGGTGGCCGAGATAATAAGGGTGGCCGAGATAATAATGGTGGAAAGTGATCGAAATCACTATTGAAAGGAAAATATGAGAAAGTTGTGAAATCATTGATGTGAAAATGTTGAAGGGGAAATGGAGAGATTGTAAACTTGTTTGGCTTGATTGTTTCCTTTCATGTGTATTTGATTGTTGATTCCATTACTGCCTGTTACTTGTGTATGGTTTGAGTTTGCTTAGGGCAAAGTTTGTTCATACATACCAGTACAATTCAAATGTACTGACGTCCCTTTTGCCGGGGGCGCTATATTCGTGTTATGATTATAGGTGGATCCATAGCAGGTACTCCAGTCCACCGACCGTAGCTCCCCTTCACTTTCCGTCAGCTGTATTGGTGAGCCCCTTTCCTCTCGGAGCCCTGCGTGGCTCATGCCGCTTTTATTCCGGAGTCATATTTTGGGTATTTGTGTAAGGTATAGCTGGAGCCTTGTTGCCGGCAAGTATTGTATTATCCTTTGTATCCTTAAAGGCACCGTAGACAGTAAATGTGGGTTGCGAACTTATGTAAATATGTATTTTGTATGCTGGGCGATGTAAGTTGTAAACCTCATTAAGTAACCATGTATGTTATGTATGTTTTGGGAAAAGGTGTTTTAAGTATAAATGGCTATTTCCTGTGATTAATGAACAATGAAAAATACGGGGTAACGCGTGGGATAGGAAAGGCACCCAGGTCCGCTTGACGGGGGCTACCCGGTCGGGCGCCGGTCATGTCCCTCGATTTGGGGCGTGACACATACTAGTGCAGCCGGTAGCCCCAGTTCACCCCAAGGTTAGGGCAGGAGTTTGTGAGGGGGAGCAACTCAGGCTCGATAGGTACAACAAGTACCACCCTCCTACTTTCAATGGCTTGGCGTTAGAGGATGCCTAGGGTTTTCTTGAGAAATGCCACCGTATCCTCCATACTTGGGTATTACAGAGACTAGTGGGGTTGCTTTCACTGTGTTCTAGCTTAGGGGTGCGACTTATCAGTGGTGGCGAGCATATGAGTTGGGTAGTCCGGTCGAGGCAGATTCACTCACTTGGGCTCAGTTCTCGGATATGTTCTTGAGGGAGTATGTTCTTAGAGTCTTAGAGATGCATGGTGCACAAAGTTTGAGCAGGTGCGCCAGGGTTCTATAACTGTATCGGAGTATGCGGTCCGGTTCAGTAATTTGGCTAGACATGCACCAGCCTTAGTTGCTACTGTTAGAGAGCAGGTCTGTCGATTAATCGAGGGCCTCAACCCCATTATCAGATTCAACATGGCCCGAGAGTTGGAGATGGACATCGCATACCAGTAGGTAGTGTGGATTGCTAGGAGACTGGAGGGTATGCTGACTCGGGAGAGAGAGGAGAGAGAGGCCAAGAGGTCTTGAGAGTCTGGTACATATAGTGGTACTCATGCCCCATCTGCAGCTCGTTAGGGTAGGGTCAATGTGAGTCGCGCTGTTCATTCAGCACTTCTAGCCGCCTGTGGTATTCTGGCCACTCCTAGGCCTTAGGCTCCCTATTATGCACCACAGTGTCTAGTGCACCTCCTACACGGGGTGCCTTTAGCGGTTAGCTCAGCCGATCTGGCCCGAGCTAGCCACAACAGCCATGTCCTCCGAGAGCTTGTTTTGAGTGTGGTAACACTCGTCATATGGTAAGGGAATTCCCCAAACTTAGGAGGGGTGCACCTCCACAGACTACTCAAACACCACGTGCTCCACCGGGTCCTCAAGTTATGGTCACAGCACCAGCTACCACTCTACTTGCTTAGCCAGCTCGAGGTGGAGGTCAGGCAGGTAGAGGTCGCCCTAGAGGGGGAGGCCATGCCAGATATCATGCTTTTCCTGCTCAGATGGAGGCAGTTGCATCTGACTCTGTCATTACAGGTATTGTTCTTGTCTGTCATAGAGATGCATTAGTCTTATTTGATCCAGACTCCATTTATTCCTATGTGTCATCTTATTTCGCTTCATATTTAGGTGTATCCCGTGATTCTTTGAGCTGTCCTGTCTATGTGTCTACACCTCTGGGAGATTCTATTGTTGTTGACCGTGTGTATCAGCCGTGTTTGGTTGTTCTTAGTGGTTTTGAGACCAGAGTCGATTTATTATTGCTCAGTATGGTAGACTTTGATATTATTTTGGGCATGGACTAGTTGTCGCCTTATTATGCTATTCTTTGATTGTCACGCCAAGACCATGACGCTGGCTATGTCAGGATTACCACGGTTAGAGTGGAGAGGTACCTTAGATATCCCGAAGACTACTTTCAGGACTCGATATGGTCACTAAAACTTCCTTGTGATGTCATTTGGGCTATGATAGGTTATGCGTCTTTTGTTTTGATGATTTGACAAACTTCATGAGAGAATCAGATAAGGAACCTAATACAATTAGTTCCCTTGCATTCAAAGTAACTAGTCAGATGTCTGGTTTAATTCTCAATGAAATCAGATAAGGGAACAACACAAGGAACATATATGGATCAGTTCCCCTGGTCGTCGTACAGTCAACTCTATAGCTGTAAAAGCTGCTGCACCGTGCTGTCTGGAAGCAGTACAACAGTACAGCAACACAGTTGTAGCTTGCTTAGGCCAAACTAAAGGACACTTTATTGCATCCTTGATGACATCACACACACATTTTATCAACATGAGGCAAGTGATTTCATCTATCCAAGACTAGAAAATCAAAAAGATAATATTCTCTCAAGTGTTAGCCACCACATCTCTCAAGAGCAAAGCTACTGCAACCTCAAGGACCAGATCCAAAGATTGAAGATATCTTAAGACCTTAGGTTTGTTGAGTCTTTGTTAATTTGTTCTTCATTTGTAATTCCTACTTAGCTTAGTTAGAAGCATTGTGTAGGAAACCTTTGTAAATCATAAACCTTTGTGTTTGTGTCTTGGCTAGAGTTAGTATAATTGTAAAAGCTTTGTGATAGAGTTATTATAAAGTGGCTTGTAATGGAGTTGTTACAAGTTAGTGAGGGATTAAGAGGTTAATTCCTAGGTTACAATAGGTTGTAATATGGAGATTGCTCAGTAGTGAAGTTGAAATTCTACAAGGGTAGGTCGTGGTTTTTAATCCTGTGAGGTGGGAGTTTTCCACGTAAAACTCCATTGTGTTCTTTGTTTACTGCCAATTTACTGTGGGAACAGATAGAGAACCTGGTTCCCTATACTCTTTGGCTTTACAGTCTGTTGCTTACTGTGGGAACTGAAAGAGAACCTGGTTCTCTATACAGTTTGGTGGACTCTTAGTTTCTATTAATTGGTATCAGAGCAGGTTCTTTCTAAAAGGTTAACACCTAGAAAGGATCTACATGGCTGCTCCACCAAACTTCGAGGAAGGACAATCAACGTACAGGCCACCAAGATTCAACGGCCAATACTATGGTTGGTCGAAAATAAGAACGCATGACTTCATTATGGCTGAGCACTCAGAGTTGTGGGATGTAATTTGTGATGGACCATTTGTTCCCATGAAAACTGTAGGTGAGGGAACAGTTACAGTCCCAAAAAACAAGAAAAGAGTACAACGATGCTGATAGAAAGGCTATTGAAAAGAATTTCAGGTCAAAGAGGATTCTTGTTTGTGGCATCGGTTAAGATGAATACAGCCGCATCTCAGCTTGTCAGTCTGCTAAGGAGATCTAGGAAGCTCTTCAAACTGACCATGAGGGAACTACTCAGATTAAGCAGTCCAAAATTGATATGCTTACCACTGAGTATGAGCTTTTCAAGATGAAAGAGGATGAGTGTATTCAAGATATGCACACACGTTTCACCTCCATTATCAATGAGCTTCACTCCCTTGGAAAAGTCATCCCAAGAAACAAGCTGGTCCGAAAAATACTCAGTGTTTTACCAGGTTCCCGGGAAAGTAAAGTGAATGCTATCACTGAAGCCAAGGATCTGCAGAAGCTGACCATTGATGAACTCATTGGAAATCTCAAAACCTATGAGATGAAGAGAAAGAAAGATCTTGAAAGGAGAGCTCAAGAAGGAGAAGAACCTGGTTCTCAAAGCTGCCCACACTGACTCAAGTAGTGATGAATCTTACATGACGTATCTCACTCGAAGATTCAAAAGATGATTCGTAAAATGGCGGGATCCCAAAGAAAGGAAGTTCCAGCAGGAACTCCAAAAGAAATGATTGTTTTCATAAGTGTCGAAAGCCTGGATACTTCATTAAAAGCTGTCCTCTTCATAAGAAGGATCACTATAAAATCGACACTGAAAAGGTGGCTAAGAGGAACCAGGTCTCTGACAGAAAGATCAACAGAAGAGATGCTGCTGACAACATGGTAAAGCAAGCCCTGACTGACTAAGGAGATTCCTCTAGTGAATCTGAAGGTGAAAATGACCAAGGAGATACATCTATGATGGTTGTTGACAATAGATCTTCAGAATATGAGTCAATTTTTGCACTCATGGCCAAATCTGATGATGATGAGGACAAGGAGGAAGATGAGGTAAGTTTTCTTGATAGTCAAAGAAATTTGAAAACTTACTCCAAGAAAAAATTGATGTCCTTAGCAAATGTATTGATTGATGCCTATCATAGCCTCATGATTGAGAAAAATACTTTAATTGAAGAAATTGGTGACATAGAACAAGAGAGAGATGATATGATAGTTTCCATTGTAGACTTAAAGGAACAAGTGGAAGAAGTAACTAGAGAAAATATCTTGATAAAAACCCAAACGAAAGAATGGATGGACACCCCTAAGGGTAAAGAAGTGGCTAGTGAGGCTCAACTTGAGCTTGAGAGTGAGCTTAAGAAAGTTAAAACAAGTCTTATTGTTGAGCTTGAAAAGAATAGACAACTTCAGGAGGATTTGAAAAGGGTTAAAAATGATCTTGATAAGCCACTTAAAAGACCCGGTCCTCTAATGTAATAACGTCTATGTACAAGAGTAATGGTTGAAACATGAAAGGAATCGGGTTCCAAAAGGCTAAAACCTCCTATAATCCCTACAGTAAGTATGTAACTGTAGCTGATAATTGGTCATTACAAGGACTCTTGTAAAGTTAAAATTCAGTCTCTATAGAAAAATAATGTTTTTTGTTGAAAAGAAGCATACTGTTGAGGAACCTGGTCCTCTGAGAGGAAAATATATATTGCCTGTATGGGCGAAAAGAAGTTTGATCCGCCTATTCTACCATTATAAGGGATCCAAGCTGTCTTGGGTTCCTAAGTCTAATCAGTGGTTTCGTGTGCAGGCTAGAGTGAGAGGTAGCAATCAAAAAATGGTACTAGATAGCGGCTGCTCTAAGCATACTACTGAAGAATGGATGATTTACTCTCACTCTAGGCCTTCAAAGTTGGGAGTGTGTTCTTTGGAAACGACAAGAAGTGCTATATTCTTGGTGTTGGCAAAATTGGCAAAACAATCTCCCATGCAATTGAAAATGTGTACCATGTGAATGGCTTGAACTATATCTTATTGAGTGTGTCTCAAATCTGTGATAAGGGAAAATGAAGTGAAGTTCTTGTCCAAATCTTGCATTGTCACTAATCTCGAAACTGGTGAAGTAGTGTTGATAGCCAAAAAGTTCAAAAACATCTATGTTGCATACCTTGATTCACTAAATGGTGGTGATCTAACATGCCAAAGTATCATAGATGATGATGCTGAGTTATGGCGCAGGCGACTGGGCATGCGAGTTTTTGTTCACTGAACAAGTTGGTTATGGAGGACCTGATTCATGGGCTGGAGCAGTCAACACTGGTTACTACTACATTAACAGGTACATGATCAGGTCCCTGCTCGAGAAGTCTCTCTATGAACTGCTCAATGGGATAAAATGACTTACCCAAAAGCCTTTGGATGCATAATATTTTGTTCCCAACAATGGTGGAAAAAGACCACACAACAAAGAAGATGAAGATGGAGAATTTGCAAATGCTCCTGGTGAAGCTATAGATATTGGAAATGGGAAGACTGATTTGATGAGTCAAGTGAAGCAGAGCAATGAAAGAGATGCAGTAGAATCTCCAAAAGGCACAGAGGAACCCGGTCCCTCTATCACCTCGATTGAAGTTGAACATAGGGTTGTTGATACTTCATTAGGTACTTTTGATGCAGAACAAAGGAGTGTAAGTCATAATTTTGCTGATGTCAATGATGTTTAAAATATGGAGGAACCTGGTCCTTCAAATTCTAAAGTTCAAGTATCCAACCGGAAGAAAAAGAGTTCACATCCCTTCAAAATGTAATCACACCCTTAGACTCTGGTATTCAACCTAGATCTAAGGCAAGGAACATGTTTTCCCTCTCAGTCTTCTTGTCTCAGATCGAGCCTAAGAACATCAAAGAAGCATTGAAAAATGCTAACTGGATAGCTGCTATGCAAGAAGAACTCCATCAGTTGGAGAGGAACACAATATGGAACCTGGTCCTTAGGCCTTCAGACAAAACAGTGATTGGAACCTGGCCCAAAAGAATCTCACTTGAAGGCTGCCAAAGGAATTTGAGGTATCCTAAGGGAACACACCTGGTCCTTGTCTATTTTTCAGGAGATAATTTTGACTTGGTTGGATATGCTGATGCTGATTATTCTGGATATCTGGTGGATAGAAATAGCACATCTGGAATGGCACATTTTCTGGGGTCATGCTTGATCTCATGGGATACAAATAAACAAACTTTGTGTCTCTTTCTACTGCTAAAGCAGACTTGAACCCAGTACAACATAAGAGGACAAAGCACATTGATGTGCGACATCACTTTTTGAGGGATAATGTTGAAAAGGGTCTGATTTGTATGAAGTTTTGGAAGACGGAGAACCAGGTAGCAGACATCTTCACTTAGGTGCTGAGTAGGGAACATTTTGAAAGAAATCGTCTGGAGTTGGGGTTGATCAAGATCAACTAAGGACCTGGTCATTCGATGATTGGCCATGATAAGAAGGAAAGGTACAATACTAAAAAGTGTTTTTTGGTGACATCTAACTCAAATCTATACTGTTACAGGTATACACATATGGCAGTTTCAGGACAAAATAAGTAAGAGTGACATTGCACTTCTAGAAGTCTTTGCTCAAATTTTCAAAAACCGTCAAGAAACCTGGTTCCTACGACTCAGGTTAGTAGTCTTTCCATACTTATATGCCTTTTTAAACTAGTGAAGTGTCATGTCATTAATATATTCTTGCCTTTCTCCTAATTTTTGAAGTTCAAAATGTTAAACCTTTTTTGAACTGACTCGTTGCCCCAAAAAACCACTTCTTTATCTTACACCCAACCAAAATCGATTCTTTTCTTCAAAGCCAAAATCAACCTTGTCTCAAAAAGAATCCTTCTCTCCAAATATGCCAAAAGTGAACCCAACTTTGTCACCTTCCAAAATTCTAACTCCATATGAATCAAAACGCCAAAAAGTCTTTGGTAGCTTTTGATGGGAGTTTAATTGAAATGGAACAGGGTAGATCTAATATTCTAGAGCGTGAGGCTGAAATTGTTGGTGGGTTTGTAGAAGTATTGAAGGATGGAAGAATTGGTGAATGTGCTGAAAAAGGGGGAACTTAATAAGGACTTGATCCCTCAAGTCCTTCTCAGGATGTTAATTCTAATGATGATCTTTTCTTTTTGAGTTTTGTGTTTAAACGAACTTGTGATCTAGTAAATAGGATTGATGAAAAGTAGGCTGATTGAAAATGAAGTGGCGTGACCTGCTTATATGGTGACTTTAGATGAGAGAATGAAGCCGAAAAATCTTCACATATGAGAAAGAATTCAAAAAGGATCAAAATGGAGAAAAGAAAGTCGGCTGAGAAAGATACAACAAATGATGAGGGTGAACAGATTGAGAAGAAGAAGAGGGAGACATGGCCACTCAGGATAAAGAAAGGGTAGTATGAGTGAGGAATCTAGTTCCTTACAGAAGCAAAAGGTTGAGTTATTGGGTTTTGAGAGGTAGAAGACTCTGAAGTCTCAAAAAATGTTGTTAGGCAAAGTGTTTACTCTGATAATACTGAAAAATGGAGGAACTTCTTGACATTGTTGAGTTCCAAAAATAGAATCACCTTTTGTTCCTCCAAGTCCCAACGTTTATGAAGAATAAGTGAAACCTGGGACCGAGTTTGTTCTTGATAAGAGAAGCTTGGGGAGATTCTTAGTGATCTGATTGATGGTTCAGCCTGCTCAGATAGGTAGAGAACCAGGTCCCCGTGAACCCTTGGCAGAATAGAATGCTCAATTGAAGGGTGAGAATGAAAGATTGAGGAAATAGGTGGAGGACCTAAGAGAGATGATCATTGATCAAAGGATTGTGAATGAACAAATGGACAGGCTCATCAAGGCCTTAGCCCCTTGCTTTTCTTCCTACCCAGTGATCTATGTCTTTCACTCCTTCCAAATTCCCTCGAATTCCTATCTTCTTTTGATCCCTATATTTGATGACATTGGTACTTCATTGTTTAAATTGTCATATTCTGTATTGTTGAAACTATTTTGCTTTTGTTATAATTACTCTACTATGGCCAATCACTCTATTTTGTGCAATGACATTCACTTGTTGTTGTTGTTATTGTCTATGATGTGTTACCCAAGTGGCATGAATTAATGTTGCTGATCTTCTTTTTGGTTGTGCTTCTTCTGTTATTCTTTTCAATGATGCCAAAAGGGGGAAGTTACATAAGTGTCAACAGGGGGAACATAATCGAATTGATATGCTGTGTTGTGCATGAAAGATAGCTCTGCTTCGCAGGGGGAATGTTGCTGATAACATGTTGATTATATGTCAGATACGTAGGGTAACATGTGAGGAATCTAGTTCTTAGGGGGAATATCAATTCTAAGTTTGTCATCATCAAAAAAGGGGAAATTGCTCTAAGTTACGATGTTTAATGTTTTGATGATTTGCCAAACGTTCTCAAGCAACCATGTATGGACTAGATGTGATCAGCACATGTAAGGAATCTGATTCTCAGAGGAATATCAATTATGGGTTTGTTATCATCAAAAAAAGGGGAAATTGATATGTTATGCTATTTTGTGTTTTGATGATTTTCCAAACAGTCTCGAGGAACCGATTGTGATCAGTTCCTTTGGTCTAGTTCTCAGGGGGAATATGGCTGATTTGTACGGCGAACAATGTGGAGATCTGGTTCTCAGAGGGAATATCAATTCAAAGTTTGTCATCAACAAAAAGGGGGAAATTGATAAGTTATGTGTCTTTTATTTTGATGATTTGACAAACTTCACGAGAGAACCAGATAAAGAACCTAATACAATTAGTTCCATTGCATTCAAAGTAGCTAGTCAGATTTCTCGTTTAATTCTCAATAAAAATCAGATAAGGGAACAGCAGGGGGAACAGATATGGATCAGTTCCCCTGGTCGTCGTACAGTCAACTCTACATCTGTAAAAGCTGCTGCATTGTACCGTCTGGCAGCAGTACAACAACACAGTTGTAGCTTGCTAAGGCCAAACTAAAGGACACTTTAGTGCATCATCTTTGATGACATCACACACATATATTGTCAACATGAGGCAAGTGATTTCATCTCTCCAAGACTTGAAAATCAAAAAGAAAATATTCTCTCAAGTGTTAGCCACCACATCTCTCAAGAACAAAGCTACTGCAACCTCAAGGACCAGATCCAAAGATCGAAGATATCTTAAGTCCTTAGGTTTGTTGAGTCTTTGTTATTTTGTTCTTCATTTGTAATTCCTACTTAGCTTAGTTAGAAGCAATGTGCAGGAAACCTTTGTAAATCATAAACTTATGTGTTTGTCTTGGCTAGAGTTAGTCGAGTTGTAAAACCTGTGATAGAGTTATTACAAAGTGGCTTGTAATATAGTTGTTACAAGTTAGTGAGGGATTAAGAGGTTAATTCCTAGTGTTACAATAGGTTGTAATTTGAATATTGCTCAGTAGTGAAGTTGAAATACTACAAGGGGAGGTCGTGGTTTTTAATCCCGTGAGCTGGGAGTTTTCTACGTAAAACACCATTGTGTTCTTTATTTACGGTCGATTTACTATGGGAACAGATAGAGAACCTACTTCCCTATACTGTTTGATTTTATAGTCTATTTCTTACTATGGGAACTGATAGAGAACTTGGTTCTCTATACAGTTTAGTGGACTCTTAGTTTCAATCAAGCTGACCAATGCCCCAACATCATTCATGCACTTGATGCATAGTGTATTCCATCCCTATCTTGACTCATTTGTTATTGCGTTTATTGACGACATTGTGGTGTACTCCTAGAGTCGGGAGGATCATGAGCAGCACCTGAGGAATGTGCTCCAGACCTTGAGAGAAAAGAAGTTATATGCAAAATTTTCAAAGTGTGAGTTCTGGCTAGATTCAGTGGCACTTTTGGGTCAGGTAGTGTCGAGTGAGGGGATCAAGGTGGATCTGAAAAAGGTTGAAGCAGTGCAGAGTTGGCCTATACCGTCCTCAACTACGAAGATCCAAAGTTTTCTTGGTTTGGTGGGGTATTACCGTCGATTTTTAGAAGGTTTCTCATCTATTGCAGCACCTATGACCAGGCTAACCCAGAAGGGTACTCCGTTCAGGTGGATAGAGGAGTGTGAGGAGAGCTTTCAAACGCTCAAGATTTCTTTGACTACAACCCCAGTATTGGCATTGTCTACAGGTTTGGGGTCTTATACTGTATATTGTGATGCATCGCGTATTGGTCTCGGTGCGGTGTTGATGCAGGACAGTAGGATGATTGCCTACGCGTCTAGACAGCTGAAGGTGCATGAGAAGAACTATCCTGTCCACGAACTTGAGTTAGAAGCTATTGTTTATGGCTTGAAGATTTGGTACCACTATTTGTAAAATGTCCCTTGTGAGATATCCACCAATCACCGGAGTTTGCAGCATCTATTCAAACAAAAGGATCATAACTTGCGTCAGCAGAGGTGGTTAGAACTGCTTAAGAACTATGATATCACTATTCTATACCACCCAGGAAGGCCAATGTGGTGGCCGATGCCTTGAGTCGTAAGGCAGAGAGTTTGGGCAGTTTAGTATATCTACCAGCAGTATAGAGGCCATTAGCATTGGATGTTCAAGCCTTGGACAACCAGTTTGTTAGATTGGATATTTCTGAGCTGAGTCGAGTTTTGGCTTGTGTGGTTTCTCAGTCTTCTCTTTATGATCGTAACAGGGAGCGTTAGTATGATGACACCCATCTGCTTGTCCTTAAGGGCACGGTTCAGCACGGTGATGCCAAGGAGTTCACCATTGGAGATGGCGGTGCATTGAGGATGCAAGCAAGTTATGTGTGCCCAATGTAGATGGTTTGCATGAGTTGATTCTCCCGAAGGCTCACAGTTTGCGGTACTCTATTTATCCAGGTGCCACGAAGATGTATCAGGACTTGAGGCAGCATTATTGGTCAAGCAGAATGAAGAAGGACATAGTAGAGTATGTAGCTCGGTGCCTAAATTGCGAGAAAGTGAAGTATGAGCATCAGCGACCAGGTGGACTGCTTCAAAAGCTAGAGATTTCGGAGTGGAAATGGGAACGGATAACCATGGATTTTATTGTTGGGCTCCCACAGACTCATAGGAAGTTTGATGCAGTTTGGGTTATTGTGGATAGGTTGACCAAGCTGGCTCATTTCATACCAGTGATGACTACTTATTCTTTTGAGCATCTGGCTCGAGTTTATATCCGCGAGATTATCAGGCTTCATGGCGTGCCGATATCCATCATCTTTGACCGGGGTACACAATTTACTTCGCGGTTCTGGAGGGCCGTACTACATGAGTTAGGTACTCGGGTTGAGTTTAGTACAACATTTCACCCTCAGACGGACGGACAGTCTGAGCTCTGATTGCTGCCGACTCGACGCTACACTAAGGTAGGAAGAGCGGGTGGCGATAGCTTTTACCCGAATAGTGGTTCGCGATCGAATTTCCACAGGGAACTAGTAGTGGAGTTGGATTTTCTGTCTAGTCTAGAGATGTGTTTGTACTCCTAATGTCACTTCAAACATTCTTGGTTATTGATTTTTATAACTACTGTTATAAAACTAATGATTAAAGCTAAATTATGCTACGAGAATATTGCTAAGATGTATTTAATGTAGAGAAAGGCACTAGGGTCATGGCATCACCTAGGTGGTTATATAACGGGTAGATGTTACTAAGGATAGATTGACATATTTGGGGCTTATGCTATAACCGTTGCACAATTGTACCCACTCTCACACCTCTCGGTAGAGAGAATGATTTTGCCCAATTGACTCTCTCGAGACCAATTGGGTAGGCCAATTAGACCAAGCAACTAAGGTTCAAGTAGGGTAATTACTCTCTCGAGATTTAACCCGTTAATTGGGACTACCATTTCTCATGGTCCATCCCAAGTCCTTGTTGGGTTAATTTTGGGGTCATGGACTCTCTTTCTCAAGAAGAGTTAAACCCACAAAGCTAGAATCAGTGTTTGCAACCACCAATCCTTAATTAAAACCTAAAATCAACCCAAATAACAAACACCCAATATCAATCTAACCTTAGATGGCAACACCCATCAATTACCCACACTAGGGTTGAGCTAGAACCCTAGCTAATGGGTTTAGCTACTCATGCTAGATACAAAAATTGAAGAAATAGATGAAGAACTAAGCATATTAATTAATTACTTAGAAGAAACTACAATAATAAAGAGCAAAAGTGCCGAAAATGGCTACAATATCGAGTCTCACGAGCTCAACTGTGTTTTTAATATAAAACTTAACCTAAATATGGTAAAATATTCTATTTATACTAGGCTGGAAAAACTGGACAAAAATACCCCTGCGGGATCAGTGCGGACCGCGCAAAAAGGACCGCGGCCGCACTGGCTCTTGGACTTCTGGTTTCTGCTTCTCTGAAGTTGAGGACCGCGGACCACGTGGAAATGCAGCGCGGCCGCGGTGGAGGAGGTTGGCGCGGCTGCACATAAAGGAGCGCGGAGCGCATTGCTTGAAATTGTCAAAACTTCACCTCTCAGAATCTCGTTCACGCGGACCGCACAAAAGTGTGAAGCGGCCGCGTAGCCTGACCACGGACCGCGAGAATCCAACCACGACCGTGTAGCACTTGCACTAAATATGCCATGTCTCAGAACCTCCTAGTGCGACCGCATCCACTTTTGCGCGGTCCGCACTAGGCCCTTTTTCCTCAATTCTCTTGGTCATTAATACTTGAGCAGGTTTCACTCCTTTTTGAGCCGATCTTTGACATTTCATCACTTTGTCGACCAAACCTGCAATCAAGCACAACTTGTGAGCATTTTGGGGCTATTTTGTAGCAATTTATACTTAAAGCATAGGCAAGTAGGGGCATAAAACACGTTAAAATCCTAACTTATCAAGTGCACTATTAAGATATTGGAGGATATGCTCTGTGCATGCGTTATGGAGTTTGGGGGTTCTTGGGATCAGTTGTTGCCACTTGTGGAGTTTGCCTATAACACCAGTTATCAGTCGAGCATTCATATGGCCCAGTATGAGGCTTTGTTCAGTGTCGGTCTCCAGTGGGTTGGTTTGAGCCGGGCGAGCCTAGACTATTGGGTACAGACTTGGTTCAGAATGCTTTGGAAAGGGTTAAAGTGATTCAAGATCGACTTTTTACAACCCAATCCAGACAGAAGAGTTATGCGGATCGGAAGGTTCGTGATGTTGTATTCATGGTTAGGGAGCGGGTCTTGCTCCGGGTTTCGCCCATGAAGGGTGTTATGAGGTTCGGGAAGAAGGGCAAGTTGAGCCCTAGGTATATCGAGCCTTTTGAGATTCTTGAGAGGGTTGGAGAGATGGCTTACAGACTTGAACTACCACCTAGTTTAGCTATAGTTCATCCAATATTCCATGTTTCTATGCTCCGAAAGTACCACAACGATCCGTCTCATGAGTTGGATTTTAGCTCAGTCCAGTTGGACAAGGATTTCTCATATGTTGAGGACTCGGTGGCCATCTTGGACATGCAGGTTCGAATGTTGAGGTTGAAGAACATTGCTTCCGTGAAGGTTTAGCATAGGGGTCACACGGTCGAGGAGGCTCCTTGGGAGACCGAGCATGATATGCGCAGCCGTTACCCTCATCTTTTCACCATTTCAGGTATGTCTCTATACTCATTCGAGGACGAACGATTATTTTAAGAGGGGGAGGTTGTAACGACCCGGCCGGTCTTATTGAGAGTGTGAGCCCTGATCCCCTTTTTATTGTCACCTTTGTTTAATTTTATGCTTACTTGACTTTCTGGGGTGATTGGTGTCGGGTTCGGGAGAGTTCCGAAGTGCAATGGGACACATAGTCCCTAAGTTTGAAGTTTGAGTTGTAAGAGTTGACCGTAGTTTGACCTGTGTGAAGACCACTTCAGAATGGAAATTCGTTGGTTCCAATAGCTCCGTATGATGAATTTGGTCTTAGGGGCATGTCCAGATGTTGATTTGGAGGTCCATAGGTCATTTCGATGTTATTTGGCGACGTTGAAAAATAGGAAGATTTTTGGGAAATTTGACTAGGAGTGGACTTTTTTATATCGGGGTTGGATTCCTATTTCGAAAGTTGGAATAGGTCCCTAATGTCAAATGTGACTTGTTCGCAAAATTTTAGGTCAATCGGACGTGATTTGATAGGTTTCAGCATCGTTTGTAGAAGTTGGAATTTCATTAGCTTCAATAGGCTTGAATTGGGGTGCGATTCGTGTGTATGATATTGTTTGATGTGATTTGAGGGATCGACTAAGTTCGTATTGTGTTTTAGGACTTGTTATTATATTTGGTTGAGGTCCCGGGGGCCTCGGGTGTGATTAGGATGGAATCCGAACCAAATTCAACTGGTGCATTGCTGAAGCACTGCTGCTTCTGGCACAATCGCACCTGCCCATCATGGGTCGTAGGTACAGCGTCGGAAGAGCCCACTCGAGCCGCAGAAGCGAAATTGGACCTACCCAGCTGGGACCACAGATGCGGTTAGAGTCTCGCGGAAACTCGCATGGGCAATGGAGGAAGCACAAAAGAGGAAAGGCTAGCCAAGCCTTGGATCGCAAAAGCAGACAATGTCCACAGAAGCGCTTGCGCAGAAGCGCTAAGAGGTCCACAGGTGCGAGACTTTTGGGATTAAGTTGGAGCCGCACCTGCGATGGATTTCCGCAGGTGTGGAGCGGCAGATGTGGCTGTGGGTGTCGCACATGCGAATTCACTGGGCAGAAAAGGCCTAAGTTCGAGTGTTTGATTTCATTATCCAATTTTGGACCTAGAAAGCTCGGATTGAGGCGAGATTTTGGTGGATTTTCTTGACTCATTTTTGATTATATTCCACTAATCTATGGTTAATTTCTTCATTTAATTAAGGTTTTGGGTTGAGAAATGGGGGAAAAAGGTGTAAAGTTCTTTGAACAAATTTTGAGGTTTCGATCGAGGTTTTGGTATCGGATTTGAGTAATTTTGGTATGGGTGGACTCAAGGTTGAACGAGTGTTCAGATTTTTTGACATTTACCCAATTTCGAGATGTGGGCCCGTGTCGACTCTTTTGGGAGATTTTCTAATTTCTTGTCAAAGTCATGATTTCATTAATTAGATTAGTTTTTTTATAGTTATATTTATAGTATGTAATTGCTTTTGGCTAGATTTGGACCGTTCAGAGTCAGAAAATCGAGAGAAAGGCATTCTTATTGATTGATTGAGCTTGGTTTGAGGTAAGTGACTTGTCTAGCTTTGTATTGGGGAAATCCCCTTAGGATTTGGTATTGTTGTAACAATTTGTGATACGTGAGTACCGTGTACGCGAGGTGACGAGTGCGTACACATGCTAAATGTTGGAATTCCGATCTTTGCTAAGTAGTTTCCTTTTTATGCCTTAATTGAGTTATTTTAGCACGTGTAGCAATCATGTTTAGCCTAATTTCATATGTCTACGTGTCTCATCTCTTAAGTGGAATTTGTACAACATGCTTAGTTGAATTAGTTGCTTCCTTGATTCCGTATTCGTTCTTTAACTGTAGGATTCCTTGCTTGTAATATCGTTGTTTCATTTACTACGTGTTGATTTTCGTGATTCTTGTTGAGTTGATTGTTTGGTTGTGGTACGAGGTTTCTTCCGTGCAGAGTGTTATTGGCACGAGGTTTCTACCGTGCGAAGTGTTTTTGGCACGAGGTTTCTTCCGTGTGGAGTGTTGTTTGCACGAGGTTTCTTCTGTGCAGAGTGTTATTGGCAGGAGGTTTCTTCCGTGCGGAGTGTTATTGGCACGAGGTTTCTTCCGTGCGGAGTGTTACTGGCACGAGGTTTCTTCCGTGCGGAGTGTTATTGGCACGAGGTTTCTGCCGTGCCCGTTGTTATTGTGGCACGAGGATTCTGCCGTGCGGTTACTATTTTCCTTTATTTGCTGTGTTGTTGTTGTTTTTGTTGTTGTTCCTTAACTTATATGACGTTCTTTTCCTTACGTGTTGTAATTGTCTTCTTATTTTCCTGTGCTATTGCTCCTCCATACATTCTTATTATTTCATTAACCTACCATTTATTTTTATCATTTCACCTTCTGCCTTATTTCTCATATTCTAGTAGGGCCCTGACCTGACTTCGTCACTACTCTATCGAGGTTAGGCTTGGCACTTACTGGGTACCATAGTGGTGCACTCACAATATGCTTCTGCACATGTTTTGTGCTGACTTAGGTACATCTTGTTAGCTTTGATAGTAGAGCGTTGGGCTGATGCTTGGAGACTTAAGGTATATTTGTCAGCGTTCGCAGACATCGGTGTCCCCCTCTATCCTTATTATGTTGTCTTTTCTTTATTCTCTTAGACTCTGATGTATAGAGATAATTAGTACTTCCTTAGAGCTTATGGCTTGTAACTCCCGAATTTTGGGAGTTGTTTTTCTGAGTTGAAATTTTACTTTTACATGCCGAGCGACAGTTTTTAGTTATATATTTTTCTGTTGATGTTGAGACTTTAGTCGTTATTTCAATTCTTTTTCTGCAATTGTTAGTCTTACCTGGTCTTAGAGACTAGGTGCCGTCACGAATAAATATATTAAAATGGAACGGAATATAAATAGTGAATACATTTAATTTTACAATACAGTAAAATACAGTACAATATACTAAATACAAATAGAAATATAGTGCCACTGAAATATACTGAATACAACAGTAATAACATATATTAAGAATAGCTAAAATACTATTAATACAAATACATTTGAATATATTGAATACAAATAGTGAATACAATAAATACAAACACTGAATATGAATGCAACAGTAAAAAAAAAAACTTGAACACACTAAATACAACTGAAAAATTATTCTAATTAATTGGGTTGATAATGAGGCGTGTTAGAATTAGTTTTGTTGAGTTATATTAGGAGTGTATCACGCTAATTGATCCTATTTGTGTTATTAAACAGCTGGACATACCTATTTTTAAGGTGATTGTCGTTACTGTATTCATGAATACATGAGGGGAATACATGTGAATACAGCCGCGTACAGCTGTAACCCTCTGTTTTAAGCGACTTTTGCTACTGTATTCATGAATACAGTAGCGGGAATACAACGAATGCACTATCGTAATAACTGAATAGGAAGTACAGTAGCGGGAATACAGCGAATGCACTATCGTAATAACTGAATAGGAAGTAATTATGTACTCCCTCCGTTTCATATTAAATGAGGTACTTTCCTTTTTAGTTTGTTCCAAAACAAATGACACATATCTAAATTTGGAAATAATTCATCTTTAAACTCTTTCATTTTACCCATTTACCCTTAATGAGAAGCTTTTGTAGCCATACAAATGTCATGACCCCCCACAAACTTTTTACCCCTTAAGCTTTTAAGACCACAAGTTTCAAAAGTTTTCTTCTTTTTTCTTAAACTCCGTGCCGAGTCAAACTACCTCATATAATATGAAACGGAGGGAGTATATGATAGCTATAAAAAGTTAATAGCCACTAAATAATAGTGGTATCCGAAAATTCCTCGTTAATTTTCATGACTCCTTGCCCCCGTAATTAGCTTTGCTATTTCTGTAAAAAATCTGCACTGAACTTCTCAATTGTCTATGTGCATTGTAGGACTGTGCTGCAGTGTGAGATGATGTGCTTTAATGCAAGGCCACAAATCTTTAGCTCCAGTCATAACAAAGTCCATAGAGCAACTCTATTCTTTTATCTTTTCATTAGTTGTTTACAAAATTTTCTAGAAGAAATATCTTTTTCTATTTCGACCTTAGTTGAAGCTGGACGTTTAACTTAAAAATTTATTTGGCAGAATACAGAGAGGAAGAAAATCCAACCAAAATTTAACAAATTGTTAATGGCAAAATACCTTAAAACCCCCTTAAACTTGACACGAATTATTAGTTATAGCCTTAAACTATTCGTGGTGTTAATTACTCCCTTCAACTTGGCCTTTCTGAGAGTCATTACCCCCCTGGACGCTGATGTGGCAAAAAGTGGAGTCCGGAACCGAAATGTGGTTCTTTTGGACTCAAAACACTTTTTTAAGTGAAATGTTACATTTCTATATAAAACGCGGTTATGAGTCGCGTTTTACCTTAACAGCCGTTTGGGACGTTAAGGTAAAATGCGCTATTAAACCGTGCTTTATATAAAACGCTTTAGAAAACTGCATTTTACATAGTAGCTGAAAAGACAGCTATGTAAAGCGCGGTTCAGTACTGCATTTTATATAAAACGTGGTATTAAACAGTGTTTTACAAGTTTAGTGGGCCCACCAATAACTCTTCTGCGCTTTACTGACATAACAATAATTTAAATATGTAAAAATACCCTTTTAAACTGCGTTTTACTTCCAAAAATTTGACCCTCCCCCCCCCCCCCGGACCTTCGGCACTGCCTTTTATAAAGGCGTTAAGGGTTTTGAGAAAAATCATTCAGAAATACTTCAATTTCGTGATAAATTTTTCTTGTTGTTAAATTCTCAAGCTTTTTTCATATTGTCTGAAGAGTGAAAATTAAAGGTTTCATTATATTTGGGGGGGGGGGGGGAGGTTGTGGTGGCAAATAACTCAGTGAGCTATAGTTTATCTCCACAGAGTCATATTAAGTTGCCACTTACAATGGAGTACGATAGACTGGTATCGCTGTTATGCAATAAAATGAGGTTGAGCAAACGTTCGGTGAATCTTAAAATAACCGAAAGATATCCGTATTCTGTTACTCCGCAAGGGGTTCCTTGTTACGCTGAGTTTAACATCGAGGATGATGAAACTCTGAGAGATTTTTTGGGGACTCCGGATAAATACCGGGAACTTATTTTGATAAAAATGTTGGAAATGTACGTGAAGGTTGAACACGTTTTCAATAATGATGTTGTGCAAAGAAGGGATAACCCTCAATCATCGGGTGGTTATTCTGGAGCAGGTTTAGCCCAACAGGTTCCGACTGAAAGAGTTTGACCGGATCTAAACTTATCTCTGCGGGTGAACGAGGAGTGAGGAAATAATTTCTCTCCTACTTTACATAATCCACAAGACGAACTTCAATTTTTCTTTGTGTTACGATGTTTATTTTTTGTTGAATTGGATTTGTATTAACACTCATATATTCCACAAGGGGTACCGTCCGGATATTAATTTTACAAGTTATGACCCCACGCTCAGTTGGAATATGCGTAGTTTTGGCGTGTTGGATCACGGTGGTCCATCCGAGAGTCATCACCAACAGAAAAATATCCATCATGGAATGTCAACAGATTACGACTTGTAAGTGAAGTGATATAGCTATGCGTAAAGTATTTATCAATTTGAGTAGCTTATCATTTTGTTGTTTGTGCAGTGAAAACGAGCAAGTTGATGGTCCTGACCTCACTCAGTTGCCTGTAGACGACGTATTTACTCGTGATTTGGCATATGCGCAGAGTCATGAAGATAATAGTGATTATGCCAACAATGCCGATGAGTCTGGAGATGACACACCCTTCCCTAACGAGGGTGATGATGAGGAGGAAGTGAATGTCGAACCTGAGCTGACGAGGGAGCATGCTTCTCCACCTTCCGTTAGACCAAGAGTGTACGAGTCCCACGTGCCGTTTCATTCAAGGCATATTTCCTACCTTGATAATTTGCCAAGTATGCTGGATGTGGATGCCCTCACAAGGGATCTTGACGAAATTCGGTCAGCAATGTGGGGTGAGTCTAGACCAACGGTGCTGGCAAAGGGCATGTATTTTCCCGATAAAGCTCGCCTATCCAGGGCTTGTAAAATGTAGAACGTAAGAGAGGGTCGTGAGATGATGGTATGGGAGTAAACTCTGAAGGTATACAAGGTCGTATGCCATAGATACTTTATGGGTTGTAACTGGATGTTGCGTACGAGCAAGAAGGAAATAGGATTGTGGAAAATGGGTAAATATATTAGCACCCACGTTTGTGAAATGGACACATTCAATGAGAATCACTTAAACTTAGATATTGACTTGATTTCTCTTGTCTTGATTCCACACTTGGAAGAGTCCATTAGGTACAAGATCAAATAGTGTATTACAGCCGTCTACCAGGAATATGGGTTTACTATTACCAAAAGAAAGGCATATCTCGGGCGCAAACGTGCATTTGAAATTATTTATGGTGACTGGGATAAGTCATTTTCATCTCTAACCAAGTACATGGCCGCACTGAAATACTTTAACCCCGGGACTGTTGTTGAATTGAAGCATGAGCAAAGTCCAGGAGTACCAGAATATATATTCAGATACGTGTTCTGGCATTTAAACCAGCAAATGATGGTTTTGTGCATTGTCGTCTGGTAATTTCCATAGACCGTACTCATGTCTATGGAAAGTATAATATTAAGCTATTGATCGCCGTCGCAGTAGATGCCAATGGACAAATATTTCCACTATCTTTTGCCATTTGTGCCAATGAAAGCGAAGAGATGTGGACGCTATTTTTGAACCACTTGAAGCAGCACGTTGTCAAACAACGTTCAGGTATTTGTCTAATATCTGATCGGCATGGTGGTATTTTAAGTTCTGTACATCATTTTCCTGAATGGCAGGAACCCTATGCATACCACCGTTACTATGTGAGGCACCTGAAGGTCAATTTCCAGAAGAAATATCCCAACAAGGACTTGCATGATTTAATGTGGATGGCTGCAATTGAGCACCAGCAGTGCAAATGTAGGAGGTGCATGGAATCGATCCGGCAGTTAGACGAAAGAGCCTATAATTGGTTGATGTGACATGAGCTTCACAAGTGGACATTGCATGCTAATGGTGGTAGACGATGGGGAGCCCTGACTACAAATGTGTCGGAGTCATTCAACGGGTTATTGAAGTCTGCACGTGGATTGCCTGTCACTGCCATGGTCCGGATGGCATTCATACAGATGGCTGAGAGGTTTGTTGAAAGGCATAGAGGTGCATCAGAATCGATAGACGGGGGTGTTGAATTTATGCCAATACCGATGAGAAGATTTGAGAAATACAGGAGGTGAGCACATTGGCACTCATATTTACAGTGTGAGCACGACCGGGGTGTTTTTGAAGTTCGCACCGCTATCCGTCAACACCGGGGGAATAATCTACACACCGTAAATGAAGCCAGTAGGTTGTGTTCATGTGGTAAATGGACCATCTACCACACGTCGTGCTCACATGCCATGAAGTATTTTCAACAAACAGGTTTAGGGGCAACCAACTATGTTGATAGGCAATATAATGTTGCTGCATACGTAAGCACATATAATGGGCAGTTGCAGCCATTGGGTGCTGAGCATTATTGGCCACCGGAACCATTTAAAATGTTGTGTAACAAGGACTATTTGCGCAAGCTACAAGTGCAAAAGAGAACGCGTATACGTAAACAAATGGATGTTGGTGATACCGTTTATGCGCGTAAATGTGACATATGCTCGCAAACAGGACACGACCATCGTAAATGTCCTTCAGCCGGTTTGGGTGGCGGTGGTAATCCAGCTCCTGGTGCAAGTTCGTCTAATGTACCGAACTATCAAGGATACACTTAGTATTTTGTTTTCGTAATGTTTCTTGTAATAAATGTCTGTACTTATTTATGTTGCAAGATGTATCAAATAATTTATGTTTCCACAGCCTTGTTACATCTTATTGATATTTAACTTTTTTTCAGTTGAGTAAATTAATGAATTTCTCCCTCCCGTTCATGTAATCAAAAATAATATTGGATTAAAAAGGGGAAAATTTTAAGGATCACTTTCGAGTTTCACTCTAAAATTATTAGAAAACTACACTGTCAGAGGAGGAAGATGTTTGATAAATAACTGAATATATATAGCGCGGTTAAATTCTACGTTTTGTGTTGTCTTGTCAATCTCAAAGCTGCCCGACAGTGAGAAAGCTATTTCGTTTCAGAAAAAATATTTAACAGCGAAAAAGTTGTTTCATTTTAGAAAAATTATTTAACACTCCATATATAGCGCGGTTAAATACTATGTTTTGTGTGAATATATATAGCACGGTTGAATACTATGTTTTGTGTGTTGTCTTGTCGTTCTGAAAAGCTGCCTGACTGCGAAAAAGCTATTTTGTATCAGAAAGAATCTTTAACACGCCATATATAGCGCGGTTAAATACTACATTTTGTGTGAATATATATAGCGCGGTTGAATACTACGTTTTGTGTGTTGTCTTGTCGTTCTGAAAAGCTGCCCGACTGCGAAAATGCTGTTTTTTATCAGAAAGAATCTTTAGCACACCAAGCATAGCGCGGTTAAATACTACGTTTTGCGTGAATATATATAACGCAGTTGAATACTATATTTTATGTGTTGTCCTGTCATTCTGAAAAGCTGCCCGACTACGAAAAAGCTGTTTTGTATCAGAAAGAATCTTTAACACGCCAAGCATAGCACGATTAAATACTACGTTTTGCGTGAATATATATAGCGCGGTTAAATGCTATATTTTGTGTGTTGAGTGCGGCAAAAAATGCATGACGAAAGATTGTTGGGATGATGGCAAAGTTGGACGCCGCTACTGGATGTGTGAAGAAGTTTTATAGGGTTCCCGACGAACCTGTTTGCAATTTTGAGGTATGAATTGATGAACCCTGTCAGCAGGAATACTACAAAGATTCATTGAAGTATCTTCATGATTTGACCAAAAAACAGTGGGAATATGAACGAGAATACAAATGAGAAGTTGCAGAGTTTAAGGAGAAACTCAAACAGGTGGAAGAAGAAAAATAAGCTGGAAAAAAAAATTTAAGTGGTTGGAGCAGAGAATATTAGGTGGTGGTGACTAAAAATGACTTGTATGTGTTGAGTGTAGTAGTATATCTTTATGTTTCCCGTGTCATGTGTTTTCATTAGTTGTACTGAATTTAAGTTATGTTAAGTTTCTATGTTTATGTTTGTGTTGTAGTGTTAAAATAAAGAAGAAACGGGGTAATAAAAATATAATGCGGTTATTATGTAAGCATAAAAAATTATTGTTATTATGTACATAATTTAAATACATAAAATACAAAAAAATAAAATCAATGTGTCCCACAACCCGTGTGCTTCAATGCAGCCGCTGGCCTGAGGCGCACCCCTTCCCACCCGGATACGCTATCAGGATCATCCTTATCACGTCACCTCTTTATATGAGGATGCGCTGCAGCCTGATCGTCAGTAGTGCTGGCAGGATCGGTAGAAGGGGGTCCATCAGCAACCTACAAACAATAAGTCAGCTCAGTATATGAAAATATATATTAGTAATGTACGTGTTAAGTCAAAAAAATTTCTTACCATGGTCGATGGGCCTAAAAAGAACTGCTCCCAATCTTCGGTAATGCTCGTTCCCGTGATCAACAATGGATCTGACGTGGTCACCTGCGATGCTACTGGAGTCAGCGCCAGCTGAAGGCTGTACGACGGCATGCTGCTGGGATGCTCATTTAGCTGAGGAAGGTAACCTGGTAGATCAGCTCCAACATCCTCATCAAGTGCCTCAACAGGTGCCTCAACGCCCCCTTGCTGGGGACCACCACCTCGCCGGTCCCCACGACCCTGTGGGGCACACCTGCCTCGTGGGACAGCCCTGCCTCGTTCTTGTCCCCTCGTGCGTGGGACAAGCCTACCCCGATGGTAGTGCTCTGGCGCCACATAAGCAGGGACGTGATCTAAGCGCTCATCCTCTCTGGCTCGATGCAATGTCCGGGCAGCCAGCTCTATTACCTGCCGGCCATACTCCTGCAAAGCAACCGCAAGATCGCCGGCATGCTGCTGCATCTGCAGTCCCAACTGGTGGACTATATGTAGACCAATAGCCTGCACAAAATATAAAATATAAATTACAGAACGGTATATCACAGTAATAAGTAAGAATATCAATAACATACCAGTGCCTCGTGCCTCCCGGCGTATGGAACGTACCGACCGCCAACTCGAAGATTGGGGTTCCCGATGAAAAGTCGGGTAACGCCGCGGTACCAGAGCATATAATCATGCTCAGTATCCTGCCGACTCGGTGAAGGGGGGGGGGGGGAGGGGGGGAATCAGCTCTAATCGCTGGTCCCAAGTAAATATCTGATCTTGTAGCCATGCCAAATATTGGTCGTCCACCCTGGTACGATCATCCTGCTGGTAATGTGTGGTCTCCCAGGTGGGCGGTGTCGGTACGAGCTGCGGCCTGCCAAACTGGCGAAGTATCCGCTCGGTGGTATGATGCTCCACAATATCAAGGCAGAACAACGGGACAAAAGAGCTCCACATAAGTCGGCCGACCGAGCAATAATCGGGCAAGCCAGCTATCACCGTGTCGCCGTATGGCGTCCAGATGAACTATTAAGGAAGAACAGAAAATGTCAGTATATGCAACTTGTGTTTGAAGCAATGACAAGTAAACTTAGAGATACATTTACATGTGCGCCATCCAGCAAATCCAATATATCCCTGCACAAGGAGAGATTATGCCGAGCCTCGTAATCGCGGTATGTCCCTGTCGCAGTACCCACCTCCTAGCTAGAGGGAGCAACTCCGGTGGTACATCCAGATCTAATGGTGGTAGAGGTGGCTGCAACTACAGAAACCGCTCCCAGGCCCAAACCTAACATAAAAAGTTAACATCAAATTTAAGGTATATTTTTACTAGGTATGTTAATATGAATAGAGTATTCGAATATGATGTCACCTGTAGTAGCGGCAAGAATCCAGCAACCTCATGCGGGGTGCCCATGCTCGCCCGACACATGCATCTGTACAAGTAGGCGAGAACAGCAGAGCCCCAGCTGTACTGGGGTAAATCATCTAGCCGCTCAAGATAATGAAGAAATCTCAAACTGATTAGGTTCCCTGAGTGTTCGGGAACAAGACCCCTCCAAACAACAGGAGTAGCAGCAACCTCGTATACCGGTAAACATGATAATCCGGTGTATCGCCATCGATCTGAGGATGCAATGCCTCCACCCACAAACTAATAGTCGTCAACGGAAAATGACTGGTCCCATGCAGTACAGTCTCATCCTCTGGCCGGAAAGTAGTGAGCCGCTGCAGCATGTCCAGGTACTGAACACGTGTCATCTTTCTCATGCCAGGTGGCAGTGAAACGGCCAGTCCATCAACGGGCAACCCATATAAAACCTCTACGTCCTGTAGTGTGACGGTGGCCTCGTGTAATATCCCCATAATTTTAATGAGGACATATTGATCATTTTATAAAACTAATTAACCAAAAAAAATAACAATGATTGGGCCGTCACCCATCAGTATGGATAACATGAACTAGGTTAGTAGAGAAACTTTTCCCCACATATAAAGAATCTGAAACAAGGAAAAAAACCGAGAAGGAGCCACAAAGCCTCTGCAAAAGAAATATTTACCATCATATGCAGAAAGCATTGCAAGAAAATTTAAGAGAGAATGGATTCCTCTGGCAGAAAGTTTTACAATGGAACGAGAAGAGGAATTTCACCTTGATTCAGTGTAGGTATACGCAGAAACAAAACTCACACAGTGAATAAAAGAAGAGGTAACATTGATTCTAATTTTACTTTAACTAGTAATATTATATACATAATCATTGACTTGAGTTAAATTGTGATACTAGGATTAATGTTGGTATTTAATTATAATGAATATCATTAGACATGAATTATTTTATTATCATCATAAAATTGATTAATTGATGAACGTTTCATGAACTGGGAAGAAAGAATTACAAAGAAGTATTTGATAAGTTCACTGGTAGCCTAACTAAGCTTATTACGAATGGAACCACGAGGAATTTGGTACATCACGAAGTTGACACTTTGACTCGTGTTTGTCATAATGTAGATTGATCGAGGAAGTCGTATGGACTGCCCGAGTTGGCACGCTTGGTATTTCGACACGAGTACTGTGAGTAGTAATCTTACCACAATTTGTGTTTTCATAACCTGCATGGTTTATATATGATTTTGAAAATAAATGTATTAACGATGCTTTGAAAATTGCATGTGGGACAAGTCCTTTACTTGATATGATACCGAATAGTTTACTTGAGATGTTTACCGATTAATCAAAATATTTTCACTGTTACTAGATATGTTTTACCGTTACTTGAGATGTTACAGTTATTTGAAGTATTCTCACTGTTACTAGATATGTTTTACCGTTACTTGAGACATGATTACTGTTACTGAAATAAAATTACAAGATTTGATAAGGAATGATATGCCCTTTATTATTTTGAAAATACTTTTGTACAAGTATTTACTATTTACAAGAAAGAGTATAAATGGGAGGAGACTTTAAAGGATCCCGTAGCTAACGGCGGGTTCGTTAGACCTGGTGCACCTTGTATTTACAGATTATCGATTACCGATTACAGTTATAGCCCTCGCTAGTGGGAAGGTAGAACTAGCATACAGTTATAGTTTTCCCTCGAGTAGGGACCTACAGTTATACTTG
>NW_017672370.1:93712-98266 GCF_001879085.1 Nicotiana attenuata
TTTGAGGATTGGACAAGTTGATAATGTTTTAGATGTGTTGGTAACTTGGTTGAGGTCCCGGGGGCCTCGGGGTGATTTCAGGTGGCTAACGGAGGAATTTGAAGTTGGAAAATTGCAGGTTTTTGGTTGCAGCAGGTGTTTCCGCATCTGCGGAAAGGAGATCGCAGATGCGATCTCGCAGAAGCGAGCTAGGCGTCGCAGGAGCGGAAATAGGAGCCTAGGTCAGGTTCCGCAGAAGCGGGACATTGGGTCGCTTAAGCGGTCCCGCAGATGCGAAGTTGGACCGCAGAAGCGGAAAGTCGCCTTAAGTGAAAGGTCCGCAGGAGCGGACGTTGACCGCATAAGCGGAAGGCGCAAAAGCGGGAATTAATCCGCAGAAGCGGAAATAACTGGCAGGTTAAGTGAAAACATCTTCCTCGCGAATTTTTGAAAGAGTGACATTTTGGACTCCGAACCTTGAGAGCTTTGAGGCGATTTTGAAGAGGGATTCGAGGACTATTATCAGGTATGAACTCTTGGACTTAGAGCTTGATTTTTATGGTGTATAAACATGAATTTGGACTGAATAATCAAGGAACCAAAGGTCATAAATGGTGGTTTAGGGCTTGAATTTATGAGAGTTTAAAATGGGTATTTGAGGGGTAAAATGGACCATGATTTTGATGATTTTGATATTTATAGACTCGTGGCGAGACGAGGAATCCGGAGTTGTGAATTTCGTAATTTTTTGAGAAGTGGGCCCGGGGCTCGGGTTTTGCCAACTTCGTGATTTTTGATATTTTTTGAGTCTTTTCGATTGGGTTATGATCCATTAGCCTATTGTGATGTATTTCTTGTGGTTTTGATCAGATTCGACGCGCGAGGAGGTCGGTTCGAGGGGAAAAGGCATAGCGAGCTAGACTTTGGCCGGCTAGAGGTGAGTAATGATTTTAAATGATGTTCTGAGGGCTTGAGACCCCGGATTTGCACAACTTGGTGCTGTGTTGAGATGAGACACGCGTTCAATGACGAGCGCGGGGTCATTTACTATTGGGGGCTGTGACTTGATCCAGCCCGGATAATATTTTACCGCGTGTCAGTTATGACTTGTTGTTTTCACTATGTTTTGGGCTCATTGCCATACTTGGGCTTGTTGCCGACTGTCTGAACTCTTTGTGAACTGTTATTACTGTTTTCCCTCATTATTTGAAATACTATTTGAATCAGTCCATGTGATTTACACTGTTCCATGAACTCAGCTATATTTTTACTCAAACTTGGAGTTTTAACTGATATCTGAACTATTGTGGAGTTGAGTATTATTGTTTACTGATGCCCGAGGGGCTTTAACTATTTTTGGACTGATTGAGGTCAAGGGCCTTATGTGAGGGCATGATGAGTGAGGTGAGGAGGCTTTCAGGCCTCGAGTGCATTGTGAGCAGGCTTTCAGGCCTCGTTTTGATATTGTTCAGGCTTTCAGGCCTTGTTGTTAGCGCTTGGGCTGTAGGAGCCCCTCCGGAGTCTGCACACCCACAGTGAGCGCGGGTACCTATCTAGAGTGATTAAATACTGAACAGTGGTAACAATGACACTGTTATACGCGTTTGGTCAGGTAACAATGACTGACCAGTCAGGTAACAATGTCTAACCAGTGGTAACAATGGCACTGTAGCACGCGTTTGGTCAGGTAGCAATGGCTGACCGGTCAGGTAACAATGGCTGACTTACTGGTTGAGTATGATTGATTTTTAACTGTTTTCAAAGGATTTTCTTACTATATTTCACTGGTTTCTACTGTTTATCTGATGTTGCTGCTTGAGATAGCATTATTTGTGCCCTTGTGGGATTTTATGTTCTCAGTCGTTATTTATTTTTATTGCACACTGGTTCGGAGTACTCACATTACTTCCTGCACTATGTGTGCAGAGACAGGCACAGCTGAGTTCGTACCTGAGCACTGATTTCCTTCCAGACCAGGCGGACTAGGAGAGACGAGGTAGCTGTCGACGTCCACAGCTCCGTTTCTTCCTTATCTTCTGCATATTTTATTCATCTTCAGACTATGTTTCCAGACTTGTAGTATTTTCATCAACTCTGTAGTAGCTCGTGACTTGTCACACCCCGATCATCGGGCTGAGTTTGGGATGGTTTTTCCCCGTTATGTTACGTTTATTTCCGCACTTATGATTAATCAGTATCTATGGTTTAAACCTGTTTATGCTAAGAAATTGCCAAAAGTAGTGTTGATTGTTCTGTCGGCTAGCCTTGTCTTCACGAGAGGCGCCATCACGACCGGGTGAGAATTGGGTCGTGACAAGTTGGTATCAGAGCCTAGGTTACTAGGCCTCACGAGTCATGAGCAGGTTTAGTAGAGTCTCGCGGATCGGTACGGAGACGTCTGTATTTATCCTCGAGAGGCTGCGGAACCTTTAGGAAAACTTCACATTCTTGAAATCCTTGTCGTGCGACTTTGTTGAATCCAAGAACTAAACTTCTGTGTTCTATGCTCTTGCAGATGGCGAGGACCCGCGCTACAGGACGAGGCGGACGACCACCGGTACCACCTACTGAGGGCACCAGAGGCCGTGGACGCGATCGTGGTCGTGCTAGGGGCAGACCAGCGAGGGCAGCACCTGTAGATCCACCAGCTGCCCCGGCTCAGGACCAGCCTCCAGCTGCAGATGCTCCAGCAGCACCTGTGCAGGCACCAGCAGTGCCTATTGTGGTTCCTGGCCTCCAGGAGGCTTTGGCTCAGATCTTATCCGTTTGCACTGGCCTGGCTCAGGCAATCTCAGCCACTACTACAGCAGCTACCTCACAGATCAGGGGAGGTCATCAAACCCCCGCTGCTCGCACACCGGAGCAGGTTGTTAAGGGATTGCAGACACCGGGAGCAGTCCCAGCTCAGCCAGATGCGCCAGTTGCACCAGTTGCCCCAGTTGCGCCAGATGCACCAGTTGCCCCAGTTGCGCCAGTTGCACCAGCTCCAGGCTATGTGGTTCCAGCTATGCCAGACGATGAGTAGCGTCGTCTTGAGAGGTTCAGTAGGCTCCAGCCTCCATTTTTCAGTGGTGCTCAGGGCGAGGATGCCCAGGGACTTCTGGACAAGTGTCAGCGTATGCTTCGGACAGCAGGGATTTTGGAGACCAGCGGGGTAGCATTCACCGCATTTCAGTTCACTGGGGCTGCCTTCACGTGGTGGGAGTCGTATGAGTGGCGTAGACCGGCAGGTGCAGCGCCTTTGTCATGGCAGGAGTTCTCCATTATCTTTTTGGAGAAGTGGGTACCACAGTCTCAGAGAGAGGAGCTGCGTAGGCAGTTCGAGTGGCTTCGACAGGGAGACATGACTGTGACCCAGTATGAGGCGAGATTTTCTGAGTTGGCCCGTCATGCCTCGTGGATAGTTCCAACCGACAGAGAGAGGATCAAGAGGTTTTTAGATGGACTTAACTATCACCTTCGTGTTCTGATGACTCGAGAGAGAGTTCTGGGTATTTCCTTTGAGGATGCAGTTGATATTGCTCGTGATATTGAGATGGCTCGCCGTCAGGACAGAGAGGAGAGGGAGGCCAAGAGGCCTTGAGGTTCTGGTAGCTTCAGTGGTGCTCCGTCTAGGGGTCAGTTCCAGCAGAGCAGAGGTCGTTCATTTAGGCCTCCTCAGTCAGCTCGTTCTGAGTATCGTGGGTCATCTTCCGGCCGAGGTCATCAGGGTTATCAGCAGAGCCAGCCATCTCTCAGCGCTCTTCCAGCTCAGGGTTCATCACGAGCTCCATCTGTTCAGGGTTCCTCCAGACCGAGTGCGTCAGCCAGTCACTCTGATGTACGGGGTTCCCTTCAGTCCCATTCTCCAGCACCCGGGAGCTCTTATGAGTGCGGGGAGGTTGGGCACATGTGGAGGCATTGTCCTCGGCGCCGTGGTAGTCAGTCTCAGCAGAGGGGTCAGCCCTCGTCTTCTGGCCCATCCTCTTCAGCACCCACCCCGCCAGCTAGGGGTGAGAGTCAGGCAGCTAGGGGTCGCCCCAGAGGGGGAGGCCGATCGGGCGGTGGCCAGGCACGATTCTACGCTTTCCCAGACAGGAGAGACGCTATTGCATCAGATGCTGTTATCACAGGTATTATTTCAGTCTGCCACAGGGATGCCTCTGTCTTGTTTGATCCCGATTCTACCTATTCTTCGGAGCGGCTGGCAGAGATTTTCATCCGGGAGATTGTTCGGTTGCATGGGATCCCAGTTTCTATCATCTCAGATAGGGGTACTCAGTTTACTTCTCAGTTTTGGAGGACTTTTCAGCGAGAGTTGGGTACACAGGTAGAGTTGAGCACCGCATTTCATCCTCAGACGGACGGGCAGTCCGAGCGTACCATTCAGATATTGGAGGACATGTTGCGTGCCTGTGTTATTGATTTTGAAGGTTCTTGGGCTGAGTTCTTGCCACTTGCGGAGTTTGCTTACAACAACAACTATCAGTCCAGTATTCAGATGGCGCCGTATGAGGCCTTATATGGGAGACGGTGTAGATCTCCGGTTGGTTGGTTTGAGCCCGGCGAGGCTAGACTATTGGGGACAGAGTTGGT
>NW_017672370.1:99338-186434 GCF_001879085.1 Nicotiana attenuata
AGTTTTGAAGAAACTTAGGCTTGAATTCGATGTGATTTAATGGTTTTAGCGTTGTTTGACGTGTTTTGAGGATTGGAACAAGTTTGAATAATGTTTTAAGATGTGTTGGTAACTTTGGTTGAGGTCCCGGGGGCCTCGGGGTGATTTCGGGTGGCTAACGGAAGGAATTTGAAGTTGGAAAATTGCAGGTTTTTGGTTGCAGCAGGTGTTTCCACATCTGCGGAAAGGAAATCGCAGATGCGGTCTCGCAGAAGCGAGCTAGGCCTCGAAGGAGCGGAAATAGGAGCCCAGGTCAGGTGCCGCAGAAGCGGGACATTGGGTCGCTTAAGTGGTCCCGCATATGCGAAGTTGGACCGCGGAAGCGGAAAGTCGCCTTGAGTGAAAGGTCCGCAGGAGCGGACGTTGACCGCATAAGCGGAAGGCGCAAAAGCGGGAATTAATCCGCAGAAGCGGAAATAACTGGCAGGTTAAGTGAAAACATCTTCCTCGCGAATTTTTGAAAGAGTAACATTTTGGACTCCGAACCTTGAGAACTTTGAGGCGATTTTGAAGAGGGATTCGAGGGCTGTTATCAGGTATGAACTCTTGGACTTAGAGCTTGATTTTATGGTGTATAAACATGAATTTGGACTGAATAATCAAGGAATCAAAGGTCAAAAATGGTGGTTTAGGGCTTGAATTTTAGAGAGCTTAAAATAGGGATTTGAGGGGTCAAATGGACCCCGATTTTGATGATTTTGATATGTATAGACTCGTGGCGAGACGAGGAATCCGGAGATGTGAATTTCGTAATTTTTCGAGAAGTGGGCCCGGGGCTCGGGTTATGCCAACTTCGTGATTTTTGATATTTTTTTCGAGTCTTTTCGATTGGGTTATGACCCATTAGCCTATTGTGATGTATTCCTTGTGGTTTTGATCAGATTCGACGCGCGAGGAGGTCGATTCGAGGGGGAAAGGCATAGCGAGCTAGACTTTGACCGGCTAGAGGTGAGTAATGATTTTAAATGATGTTCTGAGGGTTTGAAAACCCCGGATTCGCACAACTTGGTGCTATGTTGAGATGAGACACGCGTTCCATGACGAGCGCGGAGTCATTTACTATTGGGGACTGTGACTTGGTCCAGTCCGGATGATATTTTACCACGTATTAGCAATGACTTGTTGTTTTCACTATGATTTGGGCTTATTGCCATATTTGGGGCTTATTGCCGACTGTTTGAACTCTTTATGAACTATCATCACTGTTTTCCTCACTAATTGAAATATTATTTGAACTCAGTCCATGTGATTTACACCGTTTCCTTGAACTCAGCCATATTTACTCAAACTTGGAGTTTTAAACTGATATTTGAACTATTGTTTGAGCTGAGTATTATTGCTTTACTGTTGCCTGAGGGGCTGTTGGCCATTTCTGGACTGATTGAGGCCGAGGGCCTTATGTGAGGGCATAATGAATGAGGTGAGGAGGCTTTCAGGCCTCGTATTGATACTGTTCAGGCTTTTAAGCCTTGTTGATAGCGCTTGGGCTGTAGGAGCCCCTCCGGAGTCTGCACACCCACAGTGAGCGCGGGTACCCATCTAGAGTGATTAAATATTGAACAGCGGTAACAATGACACTATTATACGCATTTGGTCAGGTAACAATGACTGACCAGTCAAGTAACAATGTCTGGCCAGTGGTAACAATGGCACTGTAACACGCGTTTGGTCAGGTAACAATGGCTGACCGGTCAGGTAACAATGGCTGACTTACTGGTTGAGTATGATTGATTTTTAACTGTTTTCAAAGGATTTTCTTACTATATTTCACTGGTTTCTACTGTTTTTCTGATGTTGCTGCTTGAGTAGCATTATTTGTGCCCTTGTGGGATTTTATGTTCTCAGTCGTTATTTATTTTTATTACTCACTGGGTCGGATTACTCACATTACTTCCTTCACCATGTGTGCAGAGACAGGCACAGCTGAGTTCGTACCTGAGCGTTGATTTCCTTCCCGACCAGGCGGACTAGGAGAGACGAGGTAGTTGGCGACGTCCACAGCCCCGTTTCTTCCTTATCTTCTGCATATTTTATTCATCTGCAGACTATATTTCCAGACTTGTAGTATTTCATCAACTCTGTAGTAGCTCGTGACTTGTGACACCCCGATCATCGGGCTGAGTTTGGGATGGTTTTTCCCCGTTATGTTACGTTTATTTCTGTACTTATGATTAATCAGTATCTATGGTTTAAACCTGTTATGCAAAGAAATTGTCAAAAGCAGTGTTGATTGTTCTGTTGGCTGGCCTTGTCTTCACGAGAGGCGCCATCACGACCGGGTGGGAATTGGGTTGCGACAAGTTGGTATCAGAGCCAAGGTTACTAGGTCTCACGATTCATGAGCAGGTTTAGTAGAGTCTCGCGGATCGGTACGGAGACGTCCATACTTATCCTCGAGAGGCTGTAGAACCCTTAGGAAAACTTCACATTCTTGAAATTCTTGTCGTGCGGTTTTGTTGATCTGGGAACTAAACTTCTGTGTTCTATCCTCTCGCAGATGGCGAGGACCAGCGCTACAGGACGAGACGGACGCCCACCAGTACCACCTACTGAGGGTACTAGAGGCCGCGGGCGCGGTCGTGGTCGCGGTAGGGGCAGAGCCGCGAGGACCATTGCCCCACCAGTTGCCCCGGCTCAGGATCAGGCCCCAGCTACAAACATTCCAGCAGCACCTGTGCAGGCACCGGCAGTGCCCATTGTGATTTCGGGTCTCCAGGAGACCTTGGCTCAGATATTATTAGTTTGCACTGGCCTAGCCCAGGTAGTTTCAGCCACTGCTACAGTGGCTACCTCTCAGGCCGGGGGAGGCAGTCAGACCCCCACCGCTCACACACCGGAGCAGGTTATGCAGGGTTTACAGACACAGGGAGCAGCTCCATCTCAGCCGGTTGCACCAGCAGCACCAGTCGCACCAGTTCAGGACTTTGTAGTCCCAATTATGCCAGACGATGAGCAGCGTCGTCTTGAGAGGTTCAGCCTCCATTTTTCAGTGGTGCTCAGGGCGAGGATGCCCAGGGATTTCTGGACAAGTGTCAGCGTATGCTTCGGACAGCAGGGATTTTGGAGACCAGCGGGGTAGCATTCACCGCATTTCAGTTCACTGGGCTGCTTTCACATGGTAGGAATCGTATGAGCGGCGTAGGTCGGTAGGTGCAGCGCCTTTGTCATGGCAGGAGTTCTCCACTATCTTTTTGGAGAAGTGGGTACCACAGTCTCAGAGAGAGGAGCTGCACAGGCAGTTCGAGTGGCTTCGACGGGGAGACATGACTGTGACCCAGTATGAGGCGAGATTTTCTTAGTTGGCCCGTCATGCCTCGTGGATAGTTCCGACCGACAGAGAGAGGATCAAGAGGTTTGTAGATGGACTTAACTATCAACTTCGTGTTCTGATGACTCGAGAGAGAGTTCTGGGTATTTCCTTTGAGGATGCAGTTGATATTGCTCGTGATATTGAGATGGCTCGCCGTCAGGACAGAGAAGAGAGGGAGGCCAAGAGGCCTCGAGGTTCTGGTAGCTTCAGTGGTGCTCCGTCTAGGGGTCAGTTCCAGCGGAGCAGAGGTCGTTCATTTAGGCCTCCTCAGTCAGCTCGCTCTGAGTATCGTGGGTCATCTTCCGGCCGAGGTCATCAGGGTTATCAGCAGAGCCAGCCATCTCTCAGCGCTCTTCCAGCTCAGGGTTCATTGCGAGTTCCATCTGTTCAGGGTTCCTCCAGACCGAGTGCGTTAGCCAGTCACTCTGATGTGCGGGGTCCCCTTCAGTCCCATCCTCCAGCACCCGGGAGCTGTTATGAGTGCGGGGAGGTTGGGCACATGTGGAGGCATTGTCCTCGGCGCCGTGGTAGCCAGTCTCAGCAGAGGGGTCAGCCCTCGTCTTCTGGCCCATCCTCTTCAGCACCCGCCCCGCCAGCTAGGGGCGAGAGTCAGGCACCTAGGGGTCGCCCCAGAGGGGGAGGCCGATCGGGCGGTGGCCAGGCACGATTCTATGCTCTCCCAGACAGGAGAGACGCTATTGCATCAGATGCTATTATCACAGGTATTATTTCAGTCTGCCACAGGGATGCCTCTATCTTGTTTGATCCCGGTTCTACCTATTCCTATGTGTCTTCATATTTTTCTCATCACCTGGGTACGACCCGAGGGTGTCTTGCCTTGCCTGTTCACGTATCCACCCCGGTGGGTGATACTATTATTGTGGATCATGTATATCGATCTTGTCTGGTGACTATTGGGGGTCTGGAGACCCGAGTCGATTTGTTGTTGTTAGGCATGGTAGATTTTGATGTTATTCTGGGTATGGACTGGCTATCTCCGTACCATGCTATTCTGGACTGTCATGCCAAGACAGTTACGTTGGCTATTTCGGGTGTTCCGAGGATTGAGTGGCGTGGTATGATTGACTATGTTCCTAGCAGGGTGATCTCTTTCCTAAAGGCCCAGCGGATGGTTGGGAAAGGTTGTCTATCGTATTTGGCTTTTGTGAGAGATGTTGGGGCTGAGACTCCAAGTCTCGATTCTGTTCCCGTTGTGAGGGACTTCCCTGATATGTTCCCATCAGACCTGCCGGGCATGCCACCGGACAGGGACATTGATTTTGGTATTGATCTGGTGCCGGGCACTCAGCCCATTTCTATTCCTCCATATCGCATGGCACCAGCAGAGTTGAAAGAGTTAAAGGATCAGCTTCAGGAACTCCTACATAAGTGGTTTATTCGTCCTAGTGTGTCACCGTGGGGTGCACTGGTCTTTTTTATGAAGGAAAAGGATGGCACAATGAGAATGTGCATTGACTACAGGCAATTGAACAAGGTGACAGTGAAGAACAAGTATCCCCTGCCCTGTATTGATGATTTGTTTGACCAGCTCCAGGGGGAAAGGGTATTCTCCAAAATTGACCTCCGTTCAGGCTATCACCAGCTGAAGATTAGGGATTCAGATATTATGAAGACTGCTTTCCGGACGAGATATGGGCACTATGAGTTTCTAGTTATGTCCTTTGGGTTGACTAATGCCCAGCCGCATTCATGCACTTGATGAACAGTGCATTTCAGCCGTATTTGGATTCATTTGTGATTGTTTTTATTGATGACATCCTGGTGTACTCGCGTAGCCAGGAGGAGCACGCACAGCATTTGAGAGAGGTATTACAGAGATTGATGGAGGGGAAGCTTTATGCAAAGTTCTCCAAGTGTGAGTTCTGGCTTGGTTCTGTGGCTTTCCTGGGGCACGTGGTGTCCAGTGATGGTATTCAGGTTGATCCAAAGAAGATAGAGGCGGTACAAAGTTGGCCTAGACCGTCCTCAGCCACGGAGATTCGGAGTTTCCTCGGTTTGGCGGGTTATTATTGCTGGTTTGTCCAGGGTTTTTCATCTATTACTTCACCCTTGACCAAGTTGACGCAGAAGGGTGAACCATTTGTGTGGTCTAATGAGTGCGAGGAGAGCTTACAGAAGCTCAAGACAGCTTTGACCACTGCTCCAGTGTTGGTGTTGCCATCAGCTTCAGGTTCTTACACTGTATATTGTGATGCTTCGAGAGTTGGGATCGGATGTGTGTTGATGCAGGAGGGTAGAGTTATTGCATATGCTTCTCGTCAGTTGAAGCCCCATGAGAAGAACTACCCAGTACACGATTTGGAGTTAGCTGCTATAGTTCATGCTTTGAAGATTTGGAGGCACTACTTATAGGCGTATCTTGTGAGGTATATACGGATCATCGCAGCCTTCAGCATTTGTTCAAACAGAAGGATCTTAATTTGAGGCAACGGAGGTGGCTTGAGTTACTCAAGGATTATGATATTACCATTTTGTATCACCCGGGGAAGGCCAATGTGGTGGCCGATGCTTTGAGCCGAAAGGCGGTCAGTATGGGTAGTTTGGCATACATTCCAGTTGGGGAGAGGCCCTTTGCAGTTGATGTCCATTCGTTGGCCAATCGGATCGTGAGGTTAGACATTTCGGAGCCTAGTCGGGTGGTGGCTTGTATGGTTTCTCGGTCTTCCTTGTACGACCGCATTAGAGAGCGCCAGTATGATGACCCGCACTTGCTTGTCCTTAAAGACAGGGTTCAGTACGATGATGCCAGGGATGTGACTATTGATGATGCTGGTGTATTGAGGATGCAGGGCCGAATTTGTGTGCCCAATGTGGATGGGCTGCGGGAGTTGATATTAGAGGAGGCCCACAGCTCGCGGTATTCCATTCATCTGGGTGCCGCGAAGATGTACCAGGATCTGAGGCAGGATTACTGGTGGAGGAGAATGAAGAAAGATATTGTGAGTTATGTAGCTCGGTGTCTCAACTGTCAGCAGGTCAAATACGAACATCAGAGGCCCGGCGGTGTATTTCAGCGGATGGATATTCCGGAGTGGAAATGGGAGAAGATTACTATGGATTTTGTGAGTGGTCTCCCTCGTACCTCGAGGAAGTTTGATTCGATTTGGGTGATTGTGGATCGACTGACCAAGTCCGCGCACTTCATTCCGGTGTGTACTACCTATTCTTCGGAGCGGTTAGCAGAGATTTTTATCTGGGAGATTGTTCGGTTGCATGGGGTCCCAGTTTCCATAATCTCAGATAGGGGTACTCAGTTTACTTCTCAGTTTTGGAGGACTTTTCAGCGAGAGTTGGGTACACAGGTAGAGTTGAGCACCGCATTTCATCCTCAGACAGACGGGCAGTCCGAGCGTACCATTCAGATATTGGAGGACATGTTGCGTGCCTGTGTTATTGATTTTGGAGGTTCTTGGGCTGAGTTCTTGCCACTTGCGGAGTTTGCTTACAACAACAGCTATCAGTCCAGTATTCAGATGGCGCCGTATGAGGCCTTATATGGGAGACGGTGTAGATCTCCGGTTGGTTGGTTTGAGCCCGGCGAGGCTAGACTATTGGGGACAGAGTTGGTCCAGGATGCCTTAGATAAGGTGAAAGTGATCCAGGAGAGACTTCGTACAGCTCAGTCGCGTCAGAAGAGTTATGCGGACCGGAAGGTTCGAGATGTATCTTACATGGTGGGCGAGAAGGTTTTGTTGAAGGTTTCGCCTATGAAGGGCGTTATGAGATTTGGAAAGAAAGGAAAGTTGAGTCCACGGTTCATTGGTCCTTTTGAGATACTTAGGAGAGTTGGGGAGGTGGCCTACATGCTTGTTTTGCCACCCAGCTTGTCGGGAGTCCACCCGGTATTTCATGTTTCTATGCTCCGGAAGTATGTTGGAGAGCCGGCCCATGTGTTAGACTTCAGCACGGTTCAGTTAGATGATGACTTGACTTATGATGTGGAGCCAGTGGCTATCTTGGGTCGTCAGGTTCGAAAATTGAGATCAAAGGATATAGCTTCGGTGAAGGTGCAGTGGAGAGGTCGGCCCGCGGAGGAGACTACTTGGGAGATCGAGCAGGAGATGCGGAGCAGATATCCTCACTTGTTTGAGACTCCACGTATGTTCCTTGACCCGCTCGAGGACGAACGTTTGTTTTAGCTGGGGAGGATGTGAAGACCCGGCCTGTCGTCACGTGAGTTACCGCCCCGTTGTCCCCATATTATGTTCCCCTGCATTTCAGTATTGGTAATTGAGGTGATCGGATGGAATTGGATTGGTTTTAGTTGGAAATGAGGCACTTGGCCTCTTAGAAGGAAGCTTGTTTTGGAAAAGTCAACCGAAAGTTGACTATGTAGTTAGAGGGCTCGGATGTGAATTCCGATGATTCGGTTAGCTTCGGAGGATGATTTGTGATGTAGGAGTGTGATCGGAATTGAATTTGGAGGTCCGGTGTAGAATTAGGCTTGAATTGGCGAATGATGAATTTTGGCGAATTCCGCTTGGTAGGTGAGATTTTGATCCGGGTGTCGGAATGGAATTCTGAGAGTTGCAGTAGCTTTGTTAGGTGATTTTGGATGTGCGGGTAAATTTTCAGGTCATTTGGACGTCGTTTGGTTGGGTTTTTGATCGAATGTGAGTTTCAGAAGTTTTTAAGAAACTTCGGCTTGAATCCGATGTGATTTAATGTTTTTAGCGTTGTTTGACGTGTTTTGAGGATTGGAACAAGTTTGAATAAGGTTTTAGGATGGGTTGGTGCTTTTGGTTGAGGTCCCGAGGGCCTCGGGGGTGAATTTGAGTGGTTAAACGAGAGTTTTTGAAGTTGTAGCAGGTCTGCAAATTGCTGTCATCTGGTATTTCCACTTTTGCGGAAATGGACCGCAGAAGCGGTTCCGCAGAAGCGGGTATAAGGGTGCAGAAGCGATTTTGGTGCTTGAGCGAAGAGTTCCGCATAAGCGGACCCTTTCTGCATCAGCGGGTCCGCACGAGCGCGTTTTTAACCGCAGAAGCGATCTTGGGAGATCCGCTAAAGCGGGATAGTGAATCAAAAAAGCGGAAGCTGTGTAATTAATGAAAAACCGCATAAGCGGTCATTTGGCCGCAGAAGCGGTCCCGCATAAGCGGTAGCGGGACCGCAGAAGCGAAAAAGGACTGTTGGCGGAAGGTTTAAAGGGGGTTTAATTCATCCGCGAGCTCCACCATTTTTCCTCCATTGTTGAGCAAGCTTGGGAGCTATTGACGCGATTTTTAGAGGATTTTGACTGGGAAGTAATTGGAGGTAAGTCCTATGGTCTAGAAATATCATTTATTTGAAGAATCTACTTTTAATTCTTGGAAAAAAATTGGGAAAAATTGGAAGAACTAGGGCTTATATTTTGGAATGAAAATTGGGATTTGGAGGGGCATTTGAACTCCGATTTTGATGAATTTGATATGTATGGACTCGTGGCGAGACGAGGAATCCGGTGATGTAAATTTCGTAATTTTTCGAGAAGTGGGCCCGGGGCTCGGGTTTTGCCAACTTCGTGATTTTTGATATTTTTCAAGTCTTTTCGATTGGGTTATGATTCATTAGCCTATTGTGACGTATTCCTTGTGGTTTTGGTTAGATTCGACGTGTGTGGAGGTCGGTTTGAGGGGCAAAGGCATCGCGAGCTAGAGATTTCACCGGTTCGAGGTGAGTAATGATTTTGAATGACGTCCTGAGGGTTTGAAACCCCGGATTTGCACAACTTGGTGCTATGTTGAGATGAGACACGCGTTCCATGACGAGCGCAGGGTCATTTACTATTGGGGACTGTGACTTGGTCCAGTCCGGATGATATTTTACCGCGTATTAGCAATGACTTGTTGTTTTCACTATGATTTGGGCTTATTGCCATATTTGGGGCTTATTGCTGACTGTTTGAACTCTTTATGAACTATCATCACTGTTTTCCTCACTGTTTGAAATATTATTTGAACTCAGTCCATTTGAATTACACTGTTTCATCAACTCAGCTATATTTTTACTCAACCTTGAGTTTTAACTGATGTTTGAACTATTGTTTGAGCTGAGCATTATTGTCTTTACTGATGCCTGAGGGGCTTATGATTATTTTTGGACTGATTGAGGCCGAGGGCCATATGTGAGGATATGTCGAGTGATGTGAGGAGGCTTTCAGGCCTCGAGTGATATGTGAGGAGGCTTTCATGCCTCGAGTGTATTGTGAGAAGGCTTTCAGGCCTCATGTTGATATGTACAGGCTTTCAGGCCTTATGATGATATAGCGCTTGGGCTGTAGGAGCCCCTCCGGAGTCTGCACACCCACAGTGAGCGCGGGTACCCATTTAGAATTGGACAGTGGTAACAATGACGCTGTCACACGTGTTTTGGTCAGGTAACAATGACTGACCAGTCAGGTAACAATGGCTGACCAGTGCTAACAGTGGCACTGAAGCACGCGTTGGGTCAGGTAACAATGGCTGACCGGTCAGGTAACAATGACTGACCATACATGAGCATACTTGTTTTATTAATTGTTTTCAAAGAGAATTTCTTGCTATGTTTCACTGGTCCCTACTGTTTACTTGATTTTACTGTTTGAGATAGCATTATCTGTGCCTGTGTGGGATTTTATATTCTCAGCCGTTATTCACTTTTATTGCTCACTGGGTTGGAGTACTCACTTTACTCCCTGCACCTCGCATGCAGATGCAGGTATTGTTCACCCAGTAGTGGGTTTTGAGCTGGTTGAAGGTATTGCTATCGTAGCTGAGCAGAGTGACCGCCAGCGTTCGCAGCACCGGATTACTCCCTTTGGTTCTAAATTTTATTCCGTATATTGTTGGCCCTGTAGTTGTATTTAGACTTCTCTAGATGCTCGTGACTTGTGACACCCCGGTCGGGTTGTGTTGGGTTGTAAATCTGGTTAGTATTATCGTNGGAGGGGCATTTGAACTCCGATTTTGATGAATTTGATATGTACGGACTCGTGGCGAGACGAGGAATCCGGTGATGTAAATTTCGTAATTTTTCGAGAAGTGGGCCCGGGGTTCGGGTTTTGCCAACTTCGTGATTTTGGTTGTTTTTCGAGTCTTTTCGATTGGGTTACGATTTGTTAGCCTATTGTGATGTATCCTTTGTGGTTTTGGTCAGATCCTACGCGCGAGGAGGTCGATTCGAGAGGGAAAGGCTTTGCGAGCTAGGTTATCGGCCGGCTAGAGGTGAGTAATGACTTTAAATGATGTTCTGAGGGTTTGAAACCCCGGATTTGCACAACTTGGTGCCATGATGAGTTGAGACCCATGTTCCATGACGAGCGCGGGGTCATTTAATATTGGGGACTGTGACTTGGTCCAGTCCGGATGATATTTTACTGCGTATTAGCAATGACTTGTTGTTTTCACCATAATTTGGGCTTATTGCCATATTTGGGGCTTATTGCCGACTGTTTGAACTCTTTATGAACTATCATCACTGTTTTCCTCACTGTTAGAAATATTATTTGAACTCAGTCCATTTGAATTACACTGTTTCATCAACTCAGCTATATTTTTACTCAACCTTGAGTTTTAACTGATGTTTGAACTATTGTTTGAGCTGAGCATTATTGTCTTTACTGATGCCTGAGGGGCTTATGATTATTTTTGGACTGATTGAGGCCGAGGGCCATATGTGAGGATATGTCGAGTGATGTGAGGAGGCTTTCAGGCCTCGAGTGATATGTGAGGAGGCTTTCATGCCTCGAGTGTATTGTGAGAAGGCTTTCAGGCCTCATGTTGATATGTACAGGCTTTCAGGCCTTATGATGATATAGCGCTTGGGCTGTAGGAGCCCCTCCGGAGTCTGCACACCCACAGTGAGCGCGGGTACCCATATAGAGTGATTTAATATTGAACAGTGGTAACAATGACACTGTTAAATATGATTGGTCAGGTAACAATGACTGACCAGTCAGGTAACTATGATTGACCAGTGGTAACAATGACACTGGAGTACGCGTTGGTCAGGTAACAATGGCTGACCGGTCAGGTAACAATGGCTGACTTACTGATTGAGTATAATTGATGTTTAACTGTTTTCAAAAAGGTTTTTCTTATTATTTTTCACTGGTTTCTGCTATTATTCTGAAGTTGCTGCTTGAGATAGCATTATTTGTGCCCTTGTGGGATTTTATGTTCTCAGTCGTTATTTATTTTTATTGCTCACTGGGTCGGAGTACTCACATTACTTCCTGCACCATGTGTGCAGAGACAGGCACCGCTGAGTTCGTACCTGAGCGCTGATTTCCTTCCAGACCAGGCGGACCGGGAGAGACGAGGTAGCTGTCGACGTCCATAGCCCCGTTTCTTCCTTATCTTCTGCATATTTTATTCATCTTCAGACTATGTTTTCCAGACTTGTAGTATATTTTTCATCAACTCTGTAGTAGCTCGTGACTTGTGACACCCCGATCATCGGGCTGAGTTTGGGATGGTTGTTTCCCGTTATGTTACGTTTATTTCCGCACGTGTGATTAATCAGTATTTATGGATTAAACCTATTTATGCTAAGAAAATGTTAAAAGCAAATGTTGATTGTTTCTGTTGGCTGGCCTTGTCTTCACGAGAGGCGCCATCACGACCGGGTGAAAATTGGGTCGCGACAATAGATAGGTAAGAAAGCTGCGGTCTAAAGAAAATATGTTCGTGAAAGCCTTATGGAGAAATCATACAGTTTAAGATACTACATAATGAAAGATTCTATACGAGTCAAGTATCCTTATTTATTCCGTCTACATGTACGTACTCAAGTTAAATTCGGGGACCGATTTCATAAGGTGGGGAGATTGTAATATCCCCATAATTTTAATGAGGACATATTGGTCATTTCATAAAACTAATTAACCAAAAAAAAAACAACAATGATTGGGCCGTCGCCCATCAGTATGGATAACATGAACTAGGTTAGTAGAGAAACTTTTTCCCAAATATAAAGAATCTGAAACAAGAAAAAAACCGAGAAGGAGCCACAAAGCCTCTGCAAAAGAAATATTTACCATCATATGTAGAAAGCATTGCAAGAAAATTTAAGAGAGAATGGATTCCTCAGGCAGAAAGTTTTACAATGGAACGAGAAGAGGAATTTCACCTCGATTCAGTGTAGGTATACGCAGAAACAAAACTCACACAGTGAATAAGAGAAAGAGGTAACATTGTATTCTTAGTTTTACTTTTAACTAGTAATATTATATACATAATCATTGACTTGAGTTAAATTGTGATACTAGGATTAATGTTGGTATTTAATTATAATGAATATCATTAGACATGAATTATTTTATTATCATCATAAAATTGATTAATTGATGAACGTTTCATGAACTGGGAAGAAAGAATTACAAAGAAGTATTTGATAAGTTCACTGGTAGCCTAACTAAGCTTATTACGAATGGAACCACGAGGAGATTTGGTACTTCACGAAGTTGACACTTAGACTCGTGTTTGTCATAATATAGATTGATCGAGGAAGTCGTATGGACTGCCCGAGTTGGCACGCTTGGTATTTCGACACGAGTACTGTGAGTAGTAATCTTACCACAATTTGTGTTTTCATAACCTGCATGGTTTATATATGATTTTTGAAAATAAATGTATTACCGATGCTTTGAAATTGCATGTGGGACAAGTCCTTTACTTGATATGATACCGAATAGTTTACTTGAGATGTTTACCGATTAATCAAAATATTTTCACTGTTACTAGATATGTTTTACCGTTACTTGAGATGTTACAGTTATTTGAAGTATTCTCACTGTTACTAGATATGTTTTACCGTTACTTGAGACATGATTACTGTTACTGAAATAAAATTACAAGATTTGATAAGGAATGATATGCCCTTTATTATTTTGAAAATGCTTTTGTACGAGTATTTACTATTTACAAGAAAGAGTATAAATGGGAGGAGACTTTGAAGGATCCCGTAGCTAACGGCGGGTTTGTTAGACCTGGTGTACCTTGTATTTACAGATTACCGATTACCGATTACAGTTATATCCCTCGCTAGTGGGAAGGTAGAACTAGCATACAGTTACAGTTTTCCCTCGAGTAGGGACCTACAATTATACTTGACTCATTTTATGAAGGGGTCCACACAGTGATACGGATTATATGATCCTTTTCTGAAATCTCCCAAATATAAAGATTTACTATGACACAGTATTTACCGAGTTTATTACTGAATTGTTAAAATGATTTTGTTACATGAAACACATGATGAGATTGATTATTATTACCGTTTTAAAAAGGGCATTTTATTTTGTGATTATTATGCAAGCATGTTTTCTGACTTGTCCCCAAATAAAAACGGTTGTGGTTAAGCGTTATTACTCACTGAGCTAGCGACTCATTCCCCGCTAATTTTTTTTTTCCAGAGATAGCAGTTGATGCAGGCGAGGATTTCGTTAATTAGAGCACACAGGTTGAGAATTCTTGACGAGCCTCGCACTTGTTCGCGTGGGCGGAGATTTTTATCAATTGTTATGGTCGTTTCATTAAACTCTTAGAGTCGCTCCATAGTCAATAATTTAGTGTCATGAGTATTCTTTTGTTAGTATAGTCTTATGTTGAGTATCGTCCTTTATTATGAAAGTTGGAGGTAAATTAGTATTTCTGGTTGTTAGTGTGTTGATTAGTAGTGGTGGAGACTTATTTTGGCTAATTGGTAAGTTGTCAATTGCCAGTTGAATTGTTATTAGGTTGTTTGGTTGCTGATTTGAGACAGAAAATTTTTGGGATGGTCCAAAAATAGGGGAAACTCTGCCCGATTTTCTGTAAAATTACCGATGAGGCTTACTTGGGAGCACTTGCTCCTAAGCGCCGGTCACGATCCTAAATTGGGTCGTGACACCTCGCCAATGGGAAGGTGGAATTTGTGCGTCTCCGGTCTCCACCGCTCTATCAGGGCCGTGATCAAAGAGCAATCGAGCTGCAGCCGCCCGAACTCAATCATCCTGTAGAAACCAGTGTCCCACAGGTGTGCGACTACACGGGCATGGAGAACTCTGTCATGCCGAAAGTCCCACATGTTGTCCACCCTCCTGGCGCGGAGAGTCTGGGTAAGTAACTCACCCTCCCATATGTGGGCGGACCTATGGTCACCTTGTAATGAGAGTAGCTCATTGCTAGAAGGTCCGGGATGAATAGGCGGCGCCTCCATGTTGTCTACGGTAAATTAAACAACATTAATTACATGTTAGATTTATAATTTTATATGTTTGTTTGTGGATTAAATAATTAAAATTTTATAATTAAATATTCACATATGGGTTCCGGGCAAGATATTTGGAGTCTAGTAGCACCAATTTATCCTGAATTCTTCTATTATGTTAGTTTTATAATTTTATATGTTTGTTTGTGGATTAAATAATTAAAATTTTATAATTAAATATTCACATATGGGTTCCAGGCTCGATATTTGGAGCCCAGTAGCACCAATTTATCCTGAATTCTTCTTGTGTTAGTTTTTATAATTTTATATGTTAGTTTGTGGATTAAATAATTAAAATATTATAACTAAATATTCACATATGGGTTCCGGGCTCGATATTTGGAGCCCAGTAGCACCAATTTATCCTGAATTCTTCTGTGTTAGTTTTATAATTTTATATGTTAATTGGTAAATTAAATTATAATTTTTTATAAATAAAATTTTAACATATGGGTTCCAGGCTCCATATTTGGAGCCTAGTAGCACCAATTTATCCTGAATTCTTGTATGTGTTAGTTTTATTATAATTTTATATGTTAGTTTGTAAATTAAATAATTAATTTTTATAACTAAATATTCACATATGGGTTCCAGGCTCCATATTTGAAGCCAGTAGCACCAATTTATCATGAATTCTTCTATGTGTTAGTTTTATAATTTTATATGATAGTTTGTAAATTAAATTATAAATTTTTATAAATAAATATTCAATATGGGTTCCAGGCTCGATATTTNCAGAATCCTGAATTCTTGTATGTGTTAGTTTTATTATAATTTTATATATTAGTTTGTAAATTAAATAATTAATTTTTATAATTAAATATTCACAAATGGGTTCTAGACTCGATATTTGGAGCCCAGTAACACTAATTTATCTGAATTCTTCTATTTGTTAGTTTTATTATTTTATATGTTAGTTTTATAATTTTATATTTTTGTTTGTAAATTAAATAATTAACTTTTACAATTATATAATATTTAATTATTAAATATTCATATATGGGTTCCAGGCTCGATATTTGCGGTCCAATAACACCAAATATATGTTGACTATAGTAGGACGGAGTTTGTGTTTGATCTATTAGTTATTTTGACGTATTTTTGAGTGTAAGAGATACTTAAACTACAAGGAAACTACGCTAAAAGGCACTACATTTTACTACGCTAAAAGGCACTACATTATACTACGCTAAAAGGCACTATATTTTACTACGCTAAAAGGCATTATATTTTACTACCCTAAAAGGCATTCCGATTTACTAGTCTTTAAGTAAAAAAATAATTTAAACCANGGGGGGGGCTGCTGCTAACTTGTTTTAAATATGCGGGAGAAAGTGTGTCCAGAAACGTGGGAGAAAAGGGAGGGGATGATACTTAAACATGCAAAACGCGGTTCATTATCGCGCTTTATATAAAATGCGGTAATGCACTGCGTTTTATATACTTGTCTTTTCAGCTACTATGTAAATCGCGGTTTGTTACCGCGTTCTATATAGAATGCGGTAATGAACCGCGTTTTACCTTAACGGCCCAAACGGCCGTTAAGGCATAACCGCGTTTTATATAAAAATGTAACTTTTTTTTTTTACACTTAAAAAAGTGTTTAGAGTCCAAAAGAACCACATTTAGGTTCCGGACTCGCAAAAAGTGTGGGTGCACTCGCCTGCCACGTGGATTTTTCTGTATATGTGGCATTTCTTTTTTGAAAAATAAAAGTATATTTTTACCTTTTTAAGAATGTTACTTTTTTTAGATAATTTTTTTCGAATACAATTTATAATAAAACTTGGATGGAACTACATTATTTAGGCTAAATATTTTTATTTGGCTAAAATAATAAAGTTTAGTTAATCTTTTTTTGAATTTGACCTAAAAATAAAGATTTATACAATTGAAATAAATAGTCAAGGCATCTAAAAAGTTATAAAAAATACATAGTTTGAAATTAATTATATTTTGGCTATAATTTGTTTTATATAGCTCTAAATTACGGCGCTCTAAAAATATTTATTTTAATACAGATTTTGCCTGAAAAAGTAAAAATACACAGTTGAAATAAATAATCATTGCATCAAATGAAAAAATAATAGATGCCTTGACTATTTATTTCAATTGTATAAATATATATATTTTTCAGGTCAAATTCAAAAAAATATTAACTAAAACTTTATTATTTTAAGCCAAATAAATTAATTTAGCCTAAATAATGTAGGTCTATCCGAGTTTTATTATAAATTGTATTCGAAAAAAAATATCTAAAAAAGTAACATACTTAAAAAGGTTAAAATATATTTTATTTTTCAAAAAAATGTCACATATACAGAAAAATCTGCGTGGCAGGCGAGTGCACCCACACTCTTTGCCACATCAGCGTCCAGGGGGTATGGCTCTCAAAAGGCCAAGTTGAGGGGGGTAACTTAGATCACAAATAGTTTAAGGCTGTAACTAATAATCCGTGTCAAGTTTAGGGGGGTTTTAAGGTACTTTGCCATTGTAATTTATGCACTTTAAGAACAATCACAAGGCTAAACTTACAAGGTCGAATCTCGAGTACCATTTTTAGAAGCGTTGAAATCATATCATATCCCCTATTCAAGATTTTGCAACTATAAGTGGTTATGCAAATAGTTTTGAACTTAACCAAGTGTCACTTAATTAAGCCTTAAAACCATAATTTGTCTCAATTAGTATTTAAACTACCAAAACAACTTTTATCTATATGGAAGAATTTTTTTTAGTCATTCCATATTGGAAATTCACTTACTCGATCAATTCGAATTCGCATTAAATAGGCCTACTGAGGAGTATTACCTAGGCCGAATTCGAGATCACAGATTAAGGATGAATTCATTTATGATAAGAATTCAAAAATCAAATAAAAAAAAATGAAATGAGAAAGAGAATACATAAGCGTGACGATGAGCTGCCGTCATTAACCTGCTCATGCAGCCACTACGGATTTGTAAATAAATCCCAAAATTTTAATTAAGTCAGAGATGCTGTTTGTGAATATAAGGGTTCCTGGATTGTTTTCTTCTTCTACATCTGATTACTGACACTAGCAAGTGTTCTCTACAACATCCCCATTTGTTGCAGTCTAATTACGTCTTATTAATAATGATCGTTTCTTGCTACTCATATTGCTGATTCTTTAATTAAATCATATTTTTTTTCTTCGACAATGGAAATTCGTACATCATTACTGAAAGATAAAAAGTCAGTCATTACAAACAAGGGAAATGGATAGCATAGCGACCGTACGTTTCAGCATGATCCTTATTGAAAACATTTAAAACAAAAGGGGGAAGTGTACATCCACATTGAGTTTGAAATACATTGGTGGGGGTGGCATCCATTTGACAGGGACGAAAAGATTGTTTTTTTAGGGACTTTGAGTTGTGAGTGTTTGTTAAATCATTTTCTTAATTAGGGCACAGAGGCGTCGAGGTTTTGTTAGAAATTAAAGGTTCGAATTTTCGGTTAGCCGCCTGATCACGCCCAACTATGCCTTATAAAAAGGACAATGCGGTCGTTGCAAATATAATCCGGTTTACAAGTCCGGAGTCGAATCCCACAGAGAACTAAGGTTTAGCTACAGCTGTTCCCTATCACCAAGAAGACAAGCTTGAACAATTCCTAACTTATAGATATTAAGATTCTTGTGTATAACTACTTAACTAACAAACTAAAATAGTAAATTAACAACTAACGATACTGAGGGTTAGAGAAAAGATTAAGGAGGTCTAGAGTTATGATTTCCCCTATTGTCGGAATCCTTCCCGCTATGTCTTCTATAATTTCGCCTAAGTATTCTCTACCAATCATGAGCACTCTTATTACCGTAAATCTCTCCCGAGTAATTACGACAATTTACTAGACGCACTCTCCCGAGCTACGCTAGCTGGCTTTTAGTACAGCTCACTTTAGTTTGCACCCAAGGCTTCGTTATTCCTAATCCCACCTTTAAACCCTCGGTTATTGATCTCTCATATACTCTGGGAGTGGTGTTGTTCAACAATTACCTAAATATGCACTCTCTCCCGAGTTATGCATACTAAATAGGCACAGCTAATTGAGAGCTCTTCAATCAACCAGAATATAAACGTAGTTGAACAAATAGAGAAAAGCTATGGCTCAATTATATAAAAACATAACAAGAATTTATCCTACAAAAGGTTCTATTAAAACTCTAGATAACAAATTAGCTATTCATAATAGTATGTAAAACTACAATACTAAAAGTCATAACCAACAATGAAAAATAGGAAGAGGAAGGAAAAACTCGTAGAAGAATTCTCCGCCTTGCTCCCAATGTGTTCTTGCCTCCAAGGGTGTTGTCTAACCCTAAAGTAGTGTCTCTCCGCCTCCTTAGGTCTAATTTTGTGTCCAAAATATGTCCTCCTCTTGTTCTTGGCCGGCCTCCTTTGTTTAATATAGGGTTTAGGACTTAAAATCCCATATTTTGCACTGTAGTCACTGAAATTTTCGCTTCCTGCCGCGGTTTTGCTGCGGTCGCGGTGGAACCGCGGCCAAACATGCCCTCTGATTCTTCAGTTGTCCGCGACCATCTTCTGCCGCGGTCGCGGCAAAACCGCGGTTTTGCACCCTGTTCCGTTTGGAATTTGGAAAAACGTAAAACATGAAAGTTGTAGCCCTTTGAGTTAACTTTCCAACCATATATTGTGGAGCCCAAATGGAGTTTTGACCAAAAAGTTATGTCTATTTTACTAGACAGTGCGCAATATGCCTCCTCAAGTCTTCGTTCGTACTTAATTATCAAATTTGACCTCCGTACACGATCCCGGCTTAATTCCTTGAGCTTTTACTCAGACTCAAAGCTTCAAATCACTTAAATTCATTCCATAACATCTATATAGCTCAGAATCACACCTACAAGGCATAAAACACACAATTAGTGCAAAACACTAGCGATTAAAGCGCAAACTCAACTAAAGTGCAGTAAATTAGAGTGTAATAAGCGACTAAAATATGTAATTATAGCCTATCATCACCGCCACATATTCCAAAGGATAATGAGAAGGAACACAAAATATGGAATAGGAACACCATGCTGGATGGAGAGGAGGGAGTTATCGTGGTATAAAGTCTTAAGCCAAGGTGTCAGATTTGCTGGGTGTGATGGAGTTATATTAAAGAAATACCATATTTGGCTATTTTTGGGGTATTTGAAAAATATGTGTAGAGCATCTTCCATAGAATTAGGGCAGAACTGGTAACGTGTTGGCACTTAGGATGAGTAGTAGAGTTAAATTTGCAGCAAATAGTGTGCTGATAAATCTTCCATTGCAATTTTTTGATTTTTTTTTATTTATTATTGTTAGTTCTCTCTTTTTTTGGTGTGATTTGTTTTTACTTCAGTGGTCAAGATTAGGACTTTTTGTCCTGCATGTTTCAAATTACTGCCAAAACTTTATTTGTTGCTTTGGAAGAATAATGTGTTCCAAATGAGTTGTTGGGGATGTAATTACACTAGGTTTATGTATATTTGTACTTAACTTGAATATGAAATATCAGTTGCGGAACTTTAGTACATTAATTGAAATTATAAGTTTTATTACGAGAATTGTTTAAACGGAATTTTAATTATCCAACCCATTGTCCACTAACAGTTCCATTTTCTGGTTTTTAAATAATAAGAATTAATTTTTCGACCCCGCCTTTACCACGTGTCTTTATATTACCGGTTCTTGTTTACTTGATCAGGGTTAAAAGAAATGTAGGATCAAGTAAACAAGAACCGATAATATAAAGACACGTGGTAAAGGCGGGGTCGAAAAATTAATTCTTATTATTTAAAAACCAGAAAATGGAACTGCTAGTACATAATGGCATAAATAGGCTAAAAGCATATTATTAGTGGCATGAATAGGGAGACCTTTTAACGAATGGCATAGATAGGCCATTTATGTTAGTTGAGTGACATTTTTAGGCATTTTCCCTTGTTTAAATGTTAGTAAATTTCTGAATCACACAATCGTGATCTTTTTCTCCCTCGTAACATAAAAACGTCAATGAATAGCCCCTATTCATTGAAAGGTTTTACTGGATCAAACACGTATGTTCTTTTGTCTATGATATTCTCGATTGGGTAGCACATAACAAATATTCTTGCTCCTCTCCCTTTTACTCCAATCAATAACAACCTGCGTATGGGAGGCAAAATGGTTGAAAAAAACAGTTAACTACCCATATTATTCATTAAAAAATGGGTTGGATAATAAACTTTTTAAAAACGGGTCAAATATAGATAAGAACCATATTATCCATTTAGAAAATGGATAACCAATGAGTCTAACTTTTACATATGTAAAGCCTCAAATTGGGGGTTCCACAAGTTAGGGAGATTAAGAATTCTTCAAAAAGTGATCATATGCAAGAAGTCATGGAAAATATGGTTACCCATATTATCCGTCTGTTAACCAGATTTTTATCCATATTAAATATGGATCGGGTCGGATAATTTATCCGTTTTTCATTACCCATTTTCGACCCGACCCGCCCGTTTTCCACTCCTAAACCTGCATAACTGATCACGCCCAACTATGCCTTATAAAAAGGACAAAGCGGTCGCTGCAAATACATTCCGGTTAACAAGTCCGGAGCCGAATCCCACCGAAAATTAACCTATCAATCACAGCTATCGGACTTACACAAATTCACGTATCCAATTTTCGGAGATATTTAAGTAACAGATTGAATGTTTACTAACTAACTATTACGTTAAGAACTAACTATGAACGGTTTGTAAACAAGAATTGGAATGATCTACGGTTCTGATTTTCCCTATTGTCGGAATCCTTTCCGCTATGTTTGCTAAAATTTGCCTAAGTCTTCTCTATCGATCATGAGCACTCTGACTGTCGTAACTCTCTCCCGAGTAATTACAATAATGTACTAGACATATTCTCCCAAATTATGCTAGCTAGCCTTAAGTACAACTCACTTAGATCGTACCCAAGGTTTCGTTATCCCGAATCGCACCTTTAAACCCTTCGTATTGATCCCTCATATAAGTTAGGAGTGATAATGTTTAACAACTACCTAAATATGCACTCTCTTCCGAGTAATGCACACTAAAAATGAACAGTTAATTGAGGGCCCTTCAATCAACAGCAATAAGCATATAGTTGAACAAATAGAGAGAATACTATGGCAAATCTATATTAACATAACGAGAAAATCATCCTTCAACAGGTTCCATCAAAACCCTAGATTATAAGTTTAGCTACTCATACTCATAGTACAAATATCCAAAGTGATTTGCATAATTAAATTACAGAGTAAGGATAAAGAGATGTAGAAATCAATGATTCCAACTCCCAAGTAGTGTTTCACGAGCTATTCTTGCCTCCGGTTGCAAAAGTCCTTCAAAGTGGCATTTTTGGGTCTATTTATATGTTTGGGACAAGCCCTAAACTTGTAAGTCAACTCCTAGTCAAGCCGGGAAACAATTAAAACCTTCAAAACTCGGACTGGACCTAGCCTTAGGCCCGGCGTCGCCTGGCTAACGCTAGCCTCAGCCTGGCTTTAAGCTGACGTCGCCAGGCTAACGCCTGGCTAGGCCTGGCTTTAAGCTGGCGTCGCCAGGCTAACGCTTGGCTAGGCCTGGCTTTATGCTGGCGTCTCCAGGCTAACGCCTGGTTGGGCCTGGCTTTAAGCTGGCCTCGCCAAGCTAAAGCCTGGTCGAGCTGGCTTTTTCCCGGCTTCTTCTTTTCACCGTTCTTGAGCACACTTCCGATGCACCTACACATAAAATAGACTCCATTACGCTCAAACAAAGTGTAATTTAACATTAAAGCATGTAAAACGCAAGGCATATAATGTGCTAAACCATGAATTTTAGCTACACATCAATACCCTACATGTAAACATTTGCTCGTCCTCGAGCAATCAAACTACACTTATGGACACAACCTATTAAGCAATTCCCTTAACTCATTATGCCAAGAATCTTTAAAATAGTTTAAGCGCAAAGGCGTGACATCCTCGCCTCAATAATCGACTCACAAATACCATGCTTTATTCACAATTCACTTACTTACTCTAACATGGAGGTCAACTACATTACCGTTCCTTTATGAATCATGTGCCCTCACCCAATCAAAGAGCTCAGTTCCTCACACCATGAATTTCAATAACGTAGGAACTCAAGATAGAAAAAATTCACCCGCTCTCAGAAATAACCTTCATATGCCCCAAATGACGTACCGTAAGCTTGCCCTTAGTGTAATACTTCACTAATCGAGTTTATTCAGTATAAGATCAAATAGGACTTTCATTGGTTGTAATGTAGGCTACGGCTCGGGTAGGATACATTTGGATATAAGTGACTACACTTCCTTTAAGCACTTTAATACAAATACATCAACCTTCAATCCCCTACTTATGTCAAACCAAGATTCCACCTTAACTTCACTATATTTCACCCCCTACTTCTTTAACCACCAATACATCAAAAGCCACCACCATCAAGAATTTTATATTTTTTCTCTTTTTTCTCATATATATATATATATATATATATATATATATATAATTTATTTTTTTCTTTCTTCCTCTTCTGTTTCCAAATGGCTTTTATTGACACATTGCTTTCATCCGGTGCACCTTTCTCCTTATTTCATTGTTCCACTCAAAAGCCAACCCACCACCCCACACTTTAACTTTTCCATAATTCATCACAATTCAAGTGCTCAAGAGAGGTGACAAGGTTCAAATATATGTTCTATGCAAACAACGGGGTATGACTTGTAATGTGGTAGCCAAAGATTCAGGATTATAGACTCAAAGGGGTTAACTACGATACATAACATTTAGGTGGGTACTTTATATATATCTAGCTTAACAAAGAACTGCCTATATCACTTCTCAGACTGAACAAGACTACTATTTCACTTTGCACACACATGGGGCAAGTTCTAGACATCAAATGCAATGCACAGAATACATGCAAACCTCACACAGACATGGCACATGCTCATTCAGAATTGGTTCTATCACGACACTCCAGTCAAAGCAGTTAAGCAAATTTAAGAATCCATGATTTAAGGTATTTATCCTAGAGTCAAAAATTGAGCCTAAGCGTCTCAACCAGAGTACTGACTATGCTCAAGGCATCACAAAGCTCAGAGATATTGCTGCGATTAAGTGCTTAGCCACGTGATTCCTACTCCTAAAAATTAAAACTACCTATACCCGGTTCAACTAAAAACTCTTGGAAAAGAACCGCGACCCAAAGTAAAACCAAGGGGGAATTACTACACTACCTAAAAAATATCTTTTTGGTATTTTCTTTCGACATACTTCCCTCAAGAAAACTATCTAGAAGATCCATCGTCGGGAAGAGTCCAACATTTTTTTTAATTTCTGCCTAAAAACAACTAACAAAAAAAAAGCACAATAATAATAAAAATAAAACAAGACAAATACTAACAAATTCTAAAAATAAAAACAATCTAACAACTACTAATATCTAACCACTAACAAAAAAACACAATAATAATAAAACCACAACAAAATAAATTCTAACAAAACAAAAATAAAAACAAGAGAACAACTACTAATAGCTATAAGTTCTCACCCCACACTTAAATCATGCATTGTCCTCAGTGCATGCACAATTAGACAAAACAAGAAATAAGAAGAGTAGGGTACAAGAAAACTCCCTGATCAAGCAGCTTCGTCATCCTCTGACGCTCTCCACTCTTCACCATGTTCGTCATCTTCATCATCACCATCTCCCTCACCATCGGACTGCATTGGCTCAACATCAGAATGCTCCGGTGTGTTGACATCCTCATCAGCGGGGAGTCTGTATCCCTCTCCTACACCAACCAGCTGCTGAGCATGAGCATTGAGCGGGTATTGCTGCTCCAACTCAGTCCTCTCCTCGGATGTGGCCGGGCAACCCCCTATCTACAGCTGCAAATCCATCATCCCATAAAGATGGGCCATGAAACTGTCATCACGCGCATTGCGCTCAGCACCTATCAGTGACCAAGCCTCGCCTTTCAGCTGGAGATTGGTGATGTATGTCTGGCGGATGAGCTGATCGATAGTATGGTCAAATTCAGGCTCTTCCCCAACCCACTCATGCTGTAGGAACCGAGTCAGGAAATTAGGAAATGGCATTCGATCAATTTTTTTACTCGTTCTCATTGATGCCATCTGGTGGCGAATCAGGTGACCCACATTCACCCTCTGCCCTATCATAAAGAAATATAGCACACAGGTCCTCACACGACTTACAAGCGTGTCATGATTGCACGGTAGGAGCCGTGCATTTATCAACTTGAGCCACACCTGAGCCTCCGCATTCATCTTCTTCTTAGGGAACCTCTTGTCATGATTTGTTTCCTTGTCTCGAACCCATGTAGCAGTAGAGCCGACCCTACAGAGCGTGTGCCTCAGCTCTCTATAAGTAGGCCTGCGAATGAATTGCTCCAGTGGCTCCACAGGAACATTTGAAGCACCTAGAGAATCACATATGGCCTTGGCTGAAAAATAAATCAGGCGTCTACAGATTGGCACCAACTCCTCAGTGTCCGGTGGGGCCAACCCTGCATAGAATTCCCCGACTAAGTTAAGGTTGATGTCCCCTGTGTTCTTAAAAACATCGCTTAACCCCAGATCCTGGATGTCTTTCCAAATAGCCAGATACTTTGCTTTCACATTGTGTTCCTGGATAGCTCCCTTCGGATGTATATGTTTAGGCCTACAACGGTTGTACCAATCCATCGTATGCAGGGGTATGCTGTTTATGCCAAATTCCCGTTGGCCTGGGGGTTGTGGACACATGGCAGCTACAGCTGCCACCGCTTGGGCACCAGTCATACTAGAGGCAGCTTCTCCCCCCTTTCTTTTCATTGGAGGAGGTACGGAGGTTTACTTTTATTTAGCTTGGGCCGTTGAAGTGGTCTTTCCCTTGCTTGTGCCTTTTCTGGGAGGCATCTTCGTTCCTACACAGATAAGTAGTAGTCAGATAATGCTACATTACACACTACACACATAATCTTCCCCAACTTGCCGAGGTTACTCAGACTTCACCTCGTATTTGCTAGAATCACACCACAACACCTGGGCTATCCGTGAGCCACCCCACACTTAAAATTTTAATGTGGTGCACAATTGCATAACACTAGATTACTAATCTCGGAGACTCGGGCTCCAAAGGGGACTAGGAATGCCATTGAGGCATTTCATTAAACACTTGACAAGCACTAGTGCCATGGGAGTTCTTATGGACTTGAGGGAATGCCTTATCCTCCCAAATCGGCTTAGGAGTTCCGTACTACCACATATTTTCACAATCTCAGCACCATTGCTAAGGGTTTCATGGGATTGGGGCACACAAACACAATAAGACCATGAATGTTGGCCCAAGAACATGTGAAGTTTTGAAGAATGACAAATGAACTCAGTCATGGACCAGGTCCATCATGTGAAGCATAGTGTTTGTCAACCTATACATGTGAGATGCACGTGAAGGAGATAAGTCCCATTGATCAAGCAGCAATATCTCCTGAACTGATCGAAAAGGTTGCATATGCGATAAGGAGAGAAAGTCTCCTTATGAGAAGAGAATACAATCCATATAAAAGATAGGGTTGGAGTTTGTGTTGTTCAAGGACTCAACGTCGATGGAAGATCAGCAATTGAGTCTCAATCAAACTCTAATTACTAACTCATTAAATAACAGTGATTGTTCTCTTTTGCAGGTGTTGCACAAAAATGCAGAAGTTAAACGTGAATTGAGAGCAAAATAGCAAGGCTTTTTGCAAGCAGTTCGTGTGTGATTCAACTGTGCAAACCTGAAGCTACATGAACCAGATTGAAGAACCAGCTCCATAAAGAGTTTTATGTGTCTTTCTTTATTTCTAGTTCAATTGTAGTAGGTGTTTCATATTGTACCTTTCAGCTTTATCTAGAAGCAATTGTAATAGGTATTTTGAGTATTCAAGTTAGAGTTAACTTAAAGTTGTGGCAACAGTTAGAGGCTGAGTGCCACAACGGGATTAGAGTTAATCCTTAGGTTTACAAAGAGTTTTTGTAAATGCTATTTTGGCTCAGTGATTTTAGTGGAAGTTTGGGAAAATCCTACTGAGTAGTAGATGGTGGTTTTTTCACCTTTTGAGCCAGGTGTTTTCCACGTAAAAATCTCTGTGTTCGTTATTTTATGTACTTTTAATTCCGCAAACAGTAGTAGTCCCCTCTTGTGTGGTATTGATGTTTAGAACATCAATTGGTATCAGAGCAGGTTATCCTTAAAGAGGCTAACACCTTAGGAAAAGATCAAAATGAGTGCACCACCTGGAAACTGGGAAGGGCAATCCACTGCTAGGCCTCCACTTTTTAATAGCCAGTACTATTCCTGGTGGAAGAACAGGATGAGAGACCACATCATAGGAGAAGACTATGAACTCTGGGACATAGTCACTGATGGTCCCTTGGCTACTACAAAGAAAAATGCTGAAGGAGTGGACGTGCCAAAGACAAGACCTGACTGTACTGCTGAAGATTTGAAGAAATGGGAGAAGAATGCTAAGGCCAAGAAATGGCTTGTGTGTGGACTTGGTCCAGACGAGTATAGTAGAATTCAAAGTTGTACCACTACTAAGGAAATCTGGGATACTTTGCAAGTGGCTCATGAAGGAACACCTCAAGTGAAGAGGTCCAGAGGAACATTGTTGTATTCTCAATATGAGAATTTCACCATGAAGGAAGGGGAAACTATCCAAGAGATGTATACAAGGTTCACCACACTGACAAATGAACTTAAGTCTCTTGGAAGGGTTATTCTTGAAGAAGACAAAGTTGAGAAGATTTTGACAAGGGTACTGCCAATCTCTTGGGAAAGCAAAATCACAGCTATTCAGGAATCAAAGAACATTGCCACTCTTAAGTTGGATGAGATAATTGGAAATCTCACTGCCTATGAACATAGAAGGAAAACCATGAAGATGGATGTACCCATGAAGGAAAGGAGCATGACATTCAGAATCACTGAAGGTGCTGATCTAGAGGAGGATGAAATGACCATGATAACGAAGGACTTCAAGAAGTATCTAATGAGAGGAAAAGGTCCTTTAAGAAGTGGAAGCTACAACAAACCAAAGGTTCCTAAAAACCAAACCAATGAGGGGTGTTACAAGTGTGGGAAGACTGATCACCACATCAAAAACTGCCCTCAATGGGAAATTGAATGGAAGAAGGAAAGAGCTGAACGAAGGAACAGGAAGAAGAAACAGGTTCAACCCTAGAAGAACAAAGGATCAACAAAGGCTATGGTTGCTACCTGGGGAGAAAGCTTAGATGAGGACTCAGAAGGTGAAGATGGAGATGAACAAGAACTTATGGCAATTGGAGAATCCGATGAGGAATCTAAGGTAAGTATAATTCATCTCAAAGACAAGATTAAATTTTTGTCTAAAGAAAGGCTATCTGAGTTACTCCTGGATTTCATTGATGAATCTGAGGATCTAAACAATGAAAAGAAACAGTTGTCTAAGGAGTGTGTGATTTTGAAAGCTAAGTGCAAAAATCTGGAACGTAGGGCTAGTGAAAGTGAATGTAAAAATGCTGAGTTAAAGAACCAGGTTCATGAACTTGACACCACTGTCCTAGAGCTTAGATCTGAAAATCTAAAATTGAAATTGGGAACTGGTAAAAAGAAAGTTGATGACACACAACTCACTTTAGAAGAAAATGTAGGAAAAATAAAAGATGAGTTGTACAAAAGAGATGAGCAGATAAGAGTCCTTAAGGAGGATCTAAACAAGGTTAAGCACGAGCTAGACAGAAATTGTAAATGGAATAGGTCCTCCGATGCACTTTTATGGCTACACGAACACCATAGTAGCAACAAGAGAGGACTAGGCTACGGGACCCCTGCACCTAAGTGGGATCCCAAAAGCAAGTACCTCACACTTCCTGAGAACAAAATTTGCACACACTGTGGTAAAACTGGTCACTATGAAAGTGAATGTATAGCAAAAGAAAAGGCTAGTCAAAAGAATAAAGAATTTGTTCAAGGGAAAAATAGGCTGCCAAGTTGGGCAAAAAAGAATCTGATTTACCCTTTTGCCTATAGAAAGGGACCCAAACTAGTTTGGGTTCCTAAGACTAACCCCTGATTTCCTTTTGCGGGTCCAAGTGAAGGGGAGCAGCCTAATATGGTAAATTGATAGTGGTTGCTCAAAGCATATGACAGGAAGCAAGAACCAGTTCCTTTCACTTGAGGACTTCAAAGGAGATAATGTCTCCTTTGGAAATGGGAAGAAATGTGAGATCATTGGGGTTGGAAAGGTAGGTAAGACTAATTCTCACTCTATTAAGAATGTCTACTTGATAGATGGCCTAAAATATAGCCTAATCAGTGTATCACAATTGTATGATAGAGGTAACTTGATAGCATTCACCTCTACCAAATGTTTTGTGATAAATCTTACTACTGACAAGATTGTTTTGTAGGGAAAAAGAGTAAACAAATATTTACATTGTAGATCTGTCCACACTTTCAGAAAATGAACTCACTGGCTTAAGTGTGTTGGACAATGATCCCCTCCTTTGGCACAAGAGACTTGGACATGCAAGTCTGAGTCAACTCAACAAATTAGTCTTCAAGGATCTGGTGATAGGGCTGCCTAACACCAAGTTCAAGGAAGACAAAGTTTGTGAGGCTTGTGCAAGGGGGAAGCAGGTAAGATTCTCTTTTAAATGCAAGAAAGTGGTAAGCACCAACAGAACGATGGAACTGGTCCATATGGATCTCTGTGGTCCAATAAGAACATTAAGCAGAGGTGGTAAAAGATATGTGATGGTGCTTGTTGATGATTACTCTAGGTTTACTTGGACATTGTTTTTAACATCTAAAATGAGGCATTTGACATGTTTACTTCTTTTGTTAGAAAAACTCAGAAACAACTAGGTAATCAATTTGCATCAATTAGGTCTGATCATGGAACTGAATTTGAAAATGCTAAGTTTGCTAAATTTTTGCATGCTACATTATAAATAGNCCTTGCGGAATCACAGAATAACGATATCTTCCGGTTATTTTAAGATTCACCAAACGTTTGTTCACACTCATTTTATTACATAACAACGTTACCAGTCTATCGTACTCCATTGTTAGTGGCAACTTAATATGACTCTATGAAGATAAACTATAGCTCACTGAGTTATTCGCCACCACAACCTCACCCCCCCCCCTCCCCACCCAATATAATGAAACCCTTACTTTTCGCTCTTCAGACATTATGAAAAAAAGCTTGAGAATTTAACAAGAAGAAAAATTTATCAGGAGTTGAGAATATTTCCGAATGAATTTTTGCAAAACCCTTAACGCCTTTAAATAAGGCAATGGGGGTCGAATTTTTTGAAGTAAAACGCTTGGGCGTTTTACCCATTTGAATTATTGTTATGCCAGTTAAGCGCAGAAGAGTTATTGGTGGGCCCACAAAACAGGTAAAGCGTGGTTTGAAAAGGCGTTTTATATAAAACGTGATTTTGAAACGTGCTTTACCTTAACGTCCCAAACGGACGTTAAAGTAAAGCGTAGTTTAAAAGCGCATTTTATATAGTTTGGTCACTAAATTTTTTTTTCCACTTATTTTGATATTTTTAATCCAAAAAAACCACAATTGGGTCCCGGACTCATATTTTAATCGCTTTTGTTTCTCATTTTAAATATTTTACTAATTGTCTTTTGTTTACAGTATGGTGTTCAAATTTTTTACGTGGTGATTTTCTTTTTTCTATCATTGATTTTAGGGAAAATACATAAAACCACTCTGTACTTGTTCCGAAAATTTAATTGAACACTTAAACTAAATTTCGTAGTTCCACTGATTGAAGTTGGTATTTGCTGGTTCCTTCACCACCATAGAGTGTGTAATCACGTTTTCAAACGACCAGTACTAACAAATGAATTTCAATAGCTATTGTTCAAGCACGCCAGATTCGAACCAATAATGAACCCAAAAAATTTGATATTTCGATTTTAATTTCTCGGTTCTTCATGGCCTCTGAAGTGACAGAAAATAAATGGAAGAACAAGCGTTAGTCATCATAGAGGTTGAAGATAAGAGGGAAAGACGAAAGGAGTTTTGTATTTCATGCATTTTAACTTTGAAACCACAGAATCGTGAAGCCTTGCCTGAGAAAGATGAGTTAATTCATACAAAATCTTGTTTCTTGATGTGGCGCTGACATAGCATTGACATGGCGCGCATGTAATGCATATCATATTGTGAGACTGATATTAGTGTTTCGGAGGAGGAAAGGAATCGAGGGGTAAAGAAACGTCTGTTTAGTTTAAGTGTTCAATCGAGTTTTCGAGACAAGTTCAGGAGATTTTATTCATTTTTCCTTGGTTTTACAAAGCGGCAACATGTTGACGTAATGAGTGGTGTATCATAACTTGGTATTAGAAATTTAATATTTCGGTTATTTGTTTTTCTTTTAAACCAATTTCACCATATAGTTCAATTACTTTAAGCGACTAACAAAAAATAATTTTATACTTTTACTTTTATAGCGAGTAAAATTTAACGGCCATAGGTAAAATTAACACATATAACCAAAGTTTTGGTGGTCCATAGATCACTTTCAAAAATAAGATTAATTTTCTTTGAGATCCTTTGGACTGTTTTATATTTTTGTTGCACCATTTTCCAATGAACAATTTATGCAAAATGCCCATCGAGCTTAAAATAATTACCCCTCTCTACCTATTTAAAAATTATTTACAATATATACCTACCCAGTTAAAATTAATTACCTAACCTCGCTTAGCTTGATTTGGCTTGGCTTGACTTGGCATGGCTCGGCTCGGCTTGGCTTGGCTTGGCTTGGCTTGATTTGTCTTGGGTTAAAAAATGGGTAGGAAGAAAACTTTATGGGTAGGGGTGGGTAAATAATTTGTGATGGGTGGCTATTTGCATAAGATCCCCTTTTCCAATATCGGCAAATATCCCAAAATTCCAAATTCAATATGGGAAGATTTAATATTTTTTCATTTATTCCCATCCAATAAAAAAGTTCTTTTCATCCTTTTCATCTCCTTTTCTTTGTTATTTTTCTTTTCTTTTTCTAATTTCATTCTTTCTTTCTTTCAAATGTTTTTCTCCTGATCATAATCTAATTCCATTCACTTTTGAATTGCATATTGTATACATAGTTATACCAAAATGGTATATTGTGTTTTTCATTCAACATCAACAAGTCTGTGAATTTACCTAAAAATTTTGACCCAGATTCTACGAATCGACTTCGAAATCTCTACCACATTAACCTCCAATTAACAATTGTTAGTCTGCTGCATTATTAAACTCTGGGTACAAATGGACTATTTGAGCACGTTTATAGGTGTGTTGGGTTGAATTCGGGTTATAAGGGATGTGTGGGTCGAGTTAACAGAATTTTTACACAAATAGTCAATTGAATTTATTGTTAGTGTTTCCTATTCGATATAAGTAAATTATACACTAATTATATACTGTTATACATCTATTATATACAGATCATATATACATTAATTATCTGCTTGCTATTTTTCATTTAAACAATTGTGTGAACGGCTATTTAGATTAATTGTTCTAAGGAAAAACTACCTAAGCTGTCAGTCCACAAACAATTTTAACAAAAACTAGCCCAAAATGAAATATCTACCAGAAAAGACCCAAATATCATTTTAATCCAAATATTTTTCAATTAATGTCAGCATTCATTATTTTGACTATGTACTCATTTGAACGATATAGCTAGCATGGTTTCAAATACAATTACTAAATCCCTATTAAATGTTGGTTTCTAGGATTGAGTCGAAGGATAAAACTGAAAATGCCATAGACAGTCGTTGAAGCTTTCTTAAGCTTGAATTCAAAATTTTCAATTTTCAAATTGAAATTATTTCGAGTGGGTATTTATGGAATAGATTGGGAACACATCTTAAGAAGTATGAATCTCAATTTTGGAATGATTTAGTGAAGTTTTTAGGTGGTTTGAATTAAAATTTGAGCTAAATTCGAAGTACACAAGATGAACATGGAAGACGATGATATGTGTTCTCATCATGTATCTTTTGTGTATCACACGTGAGAAATATGTTTGATTCATATGTACAGAAAATTTTTAAACTCGATTTCAACTATAAATTTTGACTCAAAACTAGTCCAAATTCAACCATACCCATTGAAAAAAAATCTCTTTTTGCTTAGATTATTAGAATGTCGTATATATTTTTTTTCGTCTTGCATCTAATGTTGTTGATCACGCTTAAAAATATGAAAGAAGATCTTTGTGCATGATTCTTGGAGGGAAAGAATCCTTATTTATCTGAATTTTTAATTTTTATATGCACTTGGCTAGTTTTTGATTAGTTTGTGATAAATGTCTAAAAGTTGACAAAATTGAGCTTACTTTGGGCATTTATGTAAGATTCTCTTGATCTAGTTCCTTTTGGGTTAGATGTGTTTGAATAATTTAGATAAATATGGGTAATGTTTGGACATAATGGGTTTGTAGGTATAGCCACTTTTTTAAGTGGTATTTACTTTTTAGTCAGTGTTTTTAATGTTGAAAAAAATAGCCACTACTCTATTAAAATTGATACAAAAAGTCGTTTTTACCCTTTCTTCATGAGTGATGTGTAAATATTAAGGAAATGGTGTCCTTAATTTCATGAGTGTTGTGTAAATATTAAGGAAAAACCATGTCCTTAATATTTTACACATCACTCATGAAGTTAAGGACACCATGTCCTTAATATTTACACAATACTCATAAAGCTAAAGACACTATGTCCTTAACATTTACAATGCACACATGAATTTAAGGACACCATGTTCTTAATATTTACACTGCACATATGAAGTTAAGAACATGATATCCTAAAGTTTAAGAACATTACGTCCTTAACATTTACATTGCACACATGAAGTTAAGGACACCACGTCCTTAACATTTATACTGCACATATGAAGTTAAGAACATGATGTCCTAAATTTTAACAGCAGAAGGTGCAAATACAGGACACTTTGTCCTTAATATTTATACAAACTCATGAAGTTAAAGACACTATGTCCTTAATATTTACACAAGCACCCATGTCTAGCACAGGAGTACTTTTGTCCGGGCGGATAAAAATTTATTAATCACCGACAAAAGAGTAAATACATTTAAAATAATAAATAAAAAGTAAAAATATATCTAATTAGTGGTTATCTGTACACTTCCCCCGAAATTTCCTTACTTTAGTTGCACGAATTTTTGGGCTTTATCTCATTGGACTTCGGCCCCATTTTTTCACTTGCAAAGGTTGATATTCCTGTTGTTTATCGTTGCACTTTAATTATCAAACGGGCCTTTTAGATTCATAAAAATACTTTAATGATAGTTGAATAAATGTGCTGCAAATGAAGTAGAATTAATTCATTAGGGAAATGAAAGTAAATTTCTAGTTAAAGTGAATCATACCATGTAATTAGACCTACTTTCTCATGAAACTCTCTTAGTAAATTACATTATGGTCTTGAACTCTCAAATATATCTGAAGGGTTTTCAATTCCTTTGTATTATGTTTTGATGATTTAACAAACTTACTGTCAAGAACCAGAGGGAATCTGACACATTTGGTGCACTGAACGGATTCCATCCCGGACTCCAGCTAATGTAAACTGCTGCAAGTGTAGAATAGAGAAACAAGTCAAGGACCTGATTCCTTGTGTGTCCCTGACAGCAATACGAAAGTCAACTGTGCACAACTGGAAAGTAACCGCCTCAGAAACAGTGCACACAGTGCAGCAGTTCTGCAGTCACTTGCTTTTGACCTACCAAAGTGCTTACATCATTCAAGTTATGTCATGAATGGTGTATCAACAAGAGTATTATAACAAAACATCACTTGAACACTATGGTATTCACTTCAAGCATTCAGGTCTTTCTGCAAAACAGTGAACTTATCTCTCAAGAGCTTAAAGAACAAAGTTAAACGCTACTACAGACCAGTTCCTAAATCGAGTATTTTGTTGTCTTAGTTGAGTTGTAACTTTGTGATTGTTCTTATTGTAATTCCTAAATTGCTTAGCTAGAAGCGTTGCTTAGGAACCCTTTTGAAAAACCATAAACTTTCTGAGTTTGTGTTGTGACTAGAGTTAGTCATAAGTTAAAGTCTTCGTAACTAGTGAGTAACAAAGTGGCTTGTGGTAAGTGTATCACAAGTTAGTTGAGTTGAAGTATTTGTAATAGGGTCATTACAAAGTGGCTTGTAATAGTGTGTTTACAAGTTAGTGAAGTTGAAATCCTACAAGTGTAGGTCGTGATCCCCTTGAGTGGAATTTTTTCACGTAAAAATCTCTTCTCTCATTTACTTACTGTTTCATTAGTATTCTCAGTGAAAACTCATAGAGGACCAGGTACTCCATAATTTGATGGACTCAGATAAACTAACAATATCAAATGTAATGGATGATTAAGTGTTGGTTCGAAACTTTCTTTGCTCATTCATACTATGTGGAGTAGACTTTGAATCGCCATTTAAGATTTATATTTTATACATTGGTAAAGACTTTATTGACTGAATTGTCAATTTCCCTCTTTAATCTGAAGTTGCTTTCATTAGCAAAAACTAAAAAAAAAAATAATAATAACAAATACATGCAAATTATTTACAGTAAACATCTATCTATATAGAATAGGAGAAGCAAAATCACTACATTAAGACAAGTGTCTTAACCACAAAAAGCCAAGTGGCATTTTTAGGACAAAATAAACTACTTTTCTAACTAACTTTTTATTAAATTTTAAATTTTGAATTAATTGTTTACACTACTTGAATTAATAAATATAGATATCTTAATTATCAATAAAAAACGAAAAACAAATTGGAGTTTTAAAATTATTTTACAATAAAAAACAAAAATAACAAAAAACTAAAAAACTACCAATTTAAATTGGAGAGTAATTTCTTCCTAATATAGTTGTAGTGGTGTGTGTGTGTGTGTGTATATGAGAGTAGTTATTATAAAATTGGTTTTTTATTAATAATTCATATGTCAATTTAACAATATATATATATATATATATATATATATATATATTATATAATGTATATATTATATAAAGAAAGTAGTAGACAAAAATATTAAACAAACTAATATGCTAATAAAAACTTCTATTAACAGTGCAATTATACTAAATATTGGATAATATAATAAAGAAAAATACATAACAAAAAAATTATTCGATGACTATATAAGTTCCTTTAATTTAATAGATATTTTATTCATCAAAATTCAGATAATATTATCGAGAACAACAGAATAAAATTTAAATTGATTTTTTTTAAGATTAATAAAATATATATCTTCTCTCATATTACAAAAAAAAAACGATCAGACAAAAATATTAAACAAAGTAATATGCTAATAAATATTTTTATTAACAATGTATAATTACTAAACATTGGATAATATAATAAAGAAAAATATAAGACAAAAAAGTTCTTCAATAACTATATAAGTCTTTTTAGTTTAATAGAGATTTTATTATTGGGTATATCGTATTGACAAATAAGATGATAATTTAAATTTATTAAAGTAATACGATCTAATATGTTCAAACAAGCCCGATTAGGATTTAATTTAACAAATATTGTTTAATACTGACCGCGCATCGCGCGGGTACGACTACTAGTTGAAAGAATAGTTTGTTAGGCTACAAAGTGGCTGAGAAAAATCTGCACGTATATTCTTGACTTGTTTATCCTGAAGAAGTTTATTTGTATTTCTCTAATTAGATTATGGGCAATATCTTCTTTAAGGGATGTCGCTCTAAGTCTCAAGTCTTCTCAATTTCCTAACTATTTCTAAAAAACATGATCAATTCGAGCGAAAAATTTATTAGAACTCAATGCATACGCCAAAACTGACCTAGATTACGTCTATTATTAATAAAGAGTGTATCTTAATTGATGTAGTATGAAAATCTATGCGTAAAGTATTTATGTTACGTTGCTTTTTCTTTAATTTTCTATGGACCTCTCTCTTTCTTTTCTGTATTTCCAAATAAATTTTTTCTCTTGGATTTTGTATCAAATTCCCTCCAACATTTGAATTTGGCATTGATCTGCTGAAATTTTGTCTTGTTCGCTTAAATTTCAGAAAAATTTAAGAATAGTGATTGTGGAAATCATCATTACATTACATTTATGACTACCGAAGAGACAGAAATAATAAATGAGAAAGACAAAGCGTACTACTGCAATGCAACTCATTGATAATACAATAAACCAATACTAGTACTCCCTCCGGTCCAAAATAAGTAAATTTTTTGATGTTTTCATACAGATTAAGAAATTCACTTTTAGCATTAATTAGCAATGAAAGTGACCATATTAACCTTTACTATCTTACATAAACACTCCTAATACATGTTCCAATACTATTTACTCCAAGGACAATGTAGGAAAAAAATAATTAATTCATTCTTGAAATATGAAAAAATTACTTATTTTGGACCACATGAAAAAGGCCAAAAAATCACTTATTTTGGACCGGAGGGAATAGCAATTAGCAGCAGTTGAACTTTAATTTGGTAAATTTCACAAGAAACAAGAAAGAATAGAAAGACATCTAGTATTAACTAGTATTAACTTTCATTTCAGCAATTGTAGCTGTAACTAGTAAGTGTGTGCCGCCCTTTCTAATACTTTGAATCTAGGAGTAGTAGGTATAATCATAACAATTTTTAAAAACTATTAAGGGGTCGTTTGATAGGGTGTATAAGAATAATAATGAATATGATGTATCACTCTCTGTCTCAAATTATTTGTCGTGTTTCTCTTTTACATGTCCCTTAAGAAATATTAATTCGGAAAGAGATTAGACTAGTTTACCCTTATTTATGTCTTAAGATAATATCTCTCTTCATTGAATATTATTCTATTTATGTATTATCTCTATCTTCAAGAACAATTATTCCTAAGGGCAAAAAAGGAAAAAAATAATTAATTTTGTCTTGAACTTCTAAAATGACATGAGACAATTATTTTTAACAACCACGACTGATAATATCAGATGCAGGGAGTATATGTTAGAACCAAAATTTTAAAGATGAAGGCCATCATCTTTTACCCAAGAACTATCATGTCAAATCATCAAGAAAGTAAAACTAGATGCGGAAGCGTACCTGAATCCATGAGTGCCACAGAGATCGCTGGATCTTTTGGTCTACAATCTTCCAAACCAAAACGTAAGCCGCTCTACTCTTTCCAGCAATGGGATATTAGAAAGAAAAACCCTACATCTGATTTGGGACCATAACTCATTTATAGTTACACATGTTTATGTAATTCTAATTTATCCCATCATTATATTAAAAGTTACATCCGGGTATCTACACATAAGATCCCATACTTTAGGAGGTATCTTATAGACCCATTTAACTTTAAAATTTTAGCAGATCACTTTTAAATTGGGTCAACCTTTTAATGATAGCAACCAACATACAATTATTCTTAATACCATATATGTGCAAGTCCATAAAAAGTTCTAACAATCTCCCGCTTGGACTACACATATAACTCTATAACTGTATGTCACGTTATGAACTCAAAATATTTCCTATCATGAACCAAAGTACCTTCGAACAATCTCGTCCATCAATCGTGCCAATATTGGACCAAGGCGGCTTTCGTTACATTTATCATAACTAAACCTTCCTTGATCACGAAAACCAACATAACCAAATGACATAGATCAAGTATGGATGCGTAGCATGAAAATTACATGCAATGTGATCCAAGCATGCTTGTTTTCAGCTGATCCAACTGAAAAACAAGTCAGAGTGAAAAATATAGTGAATATTTTATTTCTGCAGAAATAACCTCAAATATCCTTAAACTAAAACCATAATTTGAAACCTTAAACTAAAACTGAATTGTGTCCATAAAAACATTTAAGAGATTACAAACCCCCACTGAAACTGAATATCCTTAAATGGCATGACACCCATATGAGCAATATGCTCATGAAAACCTTGGGTGGTAGTCCCTTAGTAAATGGATCCACAACTATGGAGTTTGTACCAATATGTTCTATAGACACTTAATCACTCTGAACTCTTTCGTTAACAATCAGAAACTTTATGCCAATGTGCTTTGACTTTACCGAACTCCTGTTGTTATTGGAATACAAGACTGCTAGCTTATTGTCACAAAAATAACTCAAGTGTCCTTTCAACTTTATCCATAGATTTGCAGCTAGTGTCAAAATTTTGCAGTCATATTCCATAATCAGATGCTACATAATATGTTATAAATTAACAACAATGATGAAAAGAGCTATGAGTGTTCGTTTAACATTCTTTCTTATATAGCTCTGATGTCGCCCAAACTCACACCACTAATTGGGATTGTGAGGCGGTCGATTCAATTATAAATATCCAACACGAGTCGGGGTCGATTCCACAGAGAGTTTTATATGGGAGCAGGTATATACCTAGTCTAATGTATAACGTGCCCAAGATTGCACTTCCACATATTCAGTTGTTTCTTTTCTACTTCTAGTTTGTATGCTAATGCTTGTAATTGAAAAGCTAAGAGGCAATGTTTATGGTATTGTTGTTTTTCAGGTTATAAAATATCTAGGGTTGTAACTTCCACCTAGATGGTAACCTAACGGATTGAGAGCTTTAGGGCATGTTTGGTTGATCGGGATACAATATAGCAATCACACACGATTACTCACTCTATATCTCTCGGTAGTCTGAGTGATTTTGCGCAATTCGGCTTTCTCAAGTCCAAATGGGTATTGCACAAAATAAGTGATATATGCTCAAGTCGGGTCTTACTATCTCTAGATTCGACCCTTTAATTGGGGCTATCAATTCCTTGAGTTCACCCCAATTTCTTGTTAGCCAAGTTTTCCTAGACTAAGTCTCTCTTTCTCAAGTAGAGACTAAGTCAATTGGGCATGAATCAATGTTTGTAACCATCAATTCTCAAATTCAAGCAAGAACTAGGCTAAATATCATATACCCAATCCTAAACAAGCCCTAAATCAATCACCCATTAAGTACCCATACTAAGGTTGGATCTCAGCCCTAGCTAAGGGTTTAGCTACTCATGGAAAATGCAGAAATTAAAGAAGAATCGAAGATAAAATTCATAATAGATTATTAAGGGAAGATAATCTAATGATAAAATGTTAAAATATTACAACGTTACCAAATACAGTAAAGAAAAACGGCTATCTATTCTCATGTGCACCAAACTTGACCTAAAAATGACAAAATATCTATTTATACCCAGACAAAATTGCCAGACAAAATTGCCCCTACGGAGGTTGTGCGGCTGCACAATTCTGTGTGCGGTCCGCACTTTGAAACTTGGCTTGACAGGTTGGACTTCTGCGACTGCACAATTCTGGGTTGCGGCCACTCTTCTTCAACTTCTGAGGACCGCACATTTCTGAGTGCGGCTGCACTCTTGATTCTGCGGCCGCACATTAATGGTGCGGTCCGCACTTCTTGACCTCGGGCTTTGGCATGGGCGACTTATGCGGACCACACATTTCTAAGTGCGGTCGCGCTTTTGATTCTGTAGCCGCACAATAATGGTGCGGTCCGCACTTCTTCAAGGACCAAAATTACAACTCTCTGAACTTCATCTTCTGCATCCGCACTATAATTGTGCGGTCAGCACTTCGTAAAGGAAAACTGACAGAGTCTGCCTCATGTTCTATGACCGCTCAATATTGTGTGGTCCACATTTTTTCCCTTTTAGCCTTATTTGGTCCTTGTCCAAAATTACTCCTTCTTGAGTTGATTTTCATCTCTTTAGCTCATATTCCAAAACTCCTGCAAGAATGCACATTTCATTAGTTTTCGGGAAAACCTTTAATTAATTTTGAGCTAAAACGAAAGTAAAAGAGTGCAAATAAGTAGTCAAAATCCCTACTTATCAACTCCCCCAAACTTAACTTTTTGCTTGTCCTCAAGCAACTAAAGTAATTCCCACCCTCACAAGACATGAACTATTTCATCTGGCCTAAGGTGAATCAATCACACGTCAACTAGGACCAACAATTACCCATAGCAAGTATGAATTATCAACAATGCAATGATTTAACTTTTTGAGTACAATAGTTCTAATGTGACACTAGAGCATCAAGAGTTGACTTTATTCATCAAGGAAGCTCTCTCTTTCATGTAGGTCATTGTGGATCCCAAACTCCTCCTCCTCTACTCTCTGTTAGCATATCTCACTTTAGAATGTAACACTCGATTCAAGGATTGTGAAAAGTTCGCTCATCTCTCTCAGAAGAATGTCACAAGTACGGCTCTAAATACCATATGCTTGCCCCTCATGTAGATCACCACTAATGTAAGCTCACTCAACTTTAAATCATGTAGGGATTTTTCGGGATGTAATGAAGGCTTTTGGACTAAGGTAGGACTTTTTGTAATAGAATGGTTTCATATTTCCTTAAGCACTCCATTTTCTCTTTTGGTTCATACTTTATCGACTCTTTGAGTCATTTTCTTTTTCCTCGGGGGAACTAGAGAGACATAACATCACTCTTTCTTGGTCATGATATTTATTTTCTCCTTCTCTATTTACCCCATGCCTTTCATCCTTGTTTTTTTTCTTTGAATCCCTTCAACTTTTTACTTTATTCACTTTCTTTTTGGCATTTTTCTTTTTGTTCTTTCTTTCTTTTCTTTGCCTTTCCTTTTCTTCATTTCATTCCTCTTCTTTGTACCCCCAAACTTATACTTTATTCAATTGTTTCTCAAGAATGCTAAGGAAAGATCGGGTGCCAAGAGAGGGTCATTACAAAATGGATTAAGGCTTGTAACGTGGTTATTGAATGAAAAAGGGTTTAGGCTCAAATGGGTTGACTAGGGATATCACATTGGTAGGCTATGGAAGATTTCAAAGTGGATCAAGGAGTGCCTACAATAATCATTTCTCAAGCCAAGCTACACTTAGAATTTCTCCTAGAAAAATATTCGGGGCAAGTTCTAGACTATTAGCATGGGTACTTGGACTTGCAACTAAATATCTAACCTCTCACGTTGCTGGATTGCTAAAGAGAACGGAGTCGAGGGCCCACAACAACTCTAGTTTAGATTGAGAATCACAAATGGCTCGACTGAACCACTCGATGATTGCTTAAGTCAACACAAGAGTTGAAAGGTCACAACTTGAGCTATTTTCTGCCAACAACTTACTTTTAACCATAAGGCCGTAGGTAAATGTGTTGGTACCAAATGAAGCATTCTTGAGACCCTTTTATTCATTACTACTATTTTTACCTAAAAATAAAAGAAAAAAATAGACTCAATCCCTCAAGAAGGTTTTCACGCCATCCATCGTTGGGAAGAGTCACAGGGTTCATACAAAACTCACCTTTGGAAAGAATCGTGGCATTAAGAAAACCAAAGGCTTATTGCTCACTTAAACATAAAAAGAAGCTAACAAATCAAAAAGAAGCTACTAAAGTAAATAAGAAGTTATACTACTAAGAAAAACAAACTAAAGAAGCTATGAAATAAACTACGGAAAGTAAGACAAATGAATATACAAACCGAGGGAAAATGAATATATACATCAAGTGAAAGGGAGGAATATATACATAACCAAAGAGAAAATAAAGATGAAAGAAAAAGAGTATTAGAGTTATTACAGGCCAAATGTCAATGTCATAATGAATCATCCAAAATTGACCACCCCCTGAATAAAAATAAGCATTGTCCTTAATGCTTAACAAAAATAAGAACAAGGAAAGGTAGAGAGTTAAGAGAACTCCCTATGTGGTCTCAGTGTGCATGGCATCCTCAGCACCCTCAGTCTCCTCCAACTGTATCTCATCATCACCTACCTGAGGGACAACAAGGTTGGTGAGCATCTGGAGCATCTCCTTAGCAGTGTGGGCAACAAGTTGTGGCTCTTTATACTGGCCAGCTGCTGCCTCTGATGCCGCAGGAACTAATGGTGCTGCTGGTGTTGACTCCATCAACAAATCACGTGGTAGATCTCCAGTAGATGCGATCTTGGCAACTATTTTTCTTAACGTATCCACAGACTTCTTCGAAGCCTGAGATTCGCGCATCTTCTTCACCTGTTTTCCCAACTCCTCAATGACTTCCCCATTTGCCACCAGAGTCTCCATGATGGTCTTATGATTTTCCAGGATCATTGACAATGTTTCCTCCAGTGACGGAGGTACCTGAGGTGCTGCTGGGGCAGAAGATTGTGCTACAACAGCACTGGATATGTCAGACAGCTTTGAAGTAGCTATCTGCATCCATTTGTTGAGACTCGCTAATGTCTGAGAGACTCGCAGCGCAGTGAGTGGATATGTGGAAGAGACAGGCACTAGTTGTAGATGGTCTAGTAGGTGGAGGTGGTGGCATGTCAACTGTCCCGGTGGAAGGCTCGGCTGCTGTGGAAGGCATGGGAACTGTGGAAGGCTCAACAACTGAATTTGTAACCACTACCATTGGCTCCTCAGACTGGCCAGCGGGGTAGTTGCCTTGCCCTTAAACTTTGATTTGTCAGCACCCTACAGGTGGTACCATGAGAAGGGCATCTTGGCTTTTACCGTTGTATCATATGGCCTCAGCTCTACCTTTGCATCGTTGAAATACTATGTGAGGGTGTTTGGATAAGGTAGGATCTTTCACCTTTTTGGACAACTAATGTGATATTTGTATTGGGGAAAATTATATTTATGTATATGGTGACGTGTCATGACGTATAGATTGGTCAAACAGTCAAAGAAATAAGGTTGGTTAACAGACACGAGCAACAACAGATACGAGCAAGTTAAATGAAGAAGGCACGAGCAGTCATACAAATAATTCGACGTTCGTACCTATTCAAGATATTCAAAGGTCAAAGATCGAGAAGAGACAAAGGAATGAATCTGACAGCAAAAAAGAGCCCAGATACAGCATTTAATGAGTATTAAGCAGGGTCGTGATCTAAGCGCTCGTCCTCTCTGGCTCGTGCAGTGTTCGGGCAGCCAGCTCTGTAAACTGCCGGCCATACTCCTACAAAGCGACCACAGGATCGCCGGCATGCTGCTGCATCTGCAGTCCCAACTGGTGGACTAAATGTAGACCAATAGCCTGCACAACATGTAAAATATAAATTACAGAACGCTATATCACAGTTATAAGTAAGAATACCAAATAACATACCAGTGCCTCGTGCCTCCCGACGAATGGAACGCACCGTCCGCCAGCTCGATGAACGGGATTCCCGAAGATAAGTCGGGTAACACCGCGGTACCAGGGCATATATTCATGCTCAGTATCCTGCTGACTTGCTGAAAGGGGGGGGGGGCAGAATCAGGTCAGCTCGCCGGTCCATGTAAATATCTGATCCTGTAGCCATGCCAAAAATACGTCGTCCACCCTGGTACGATCATCCCGCTGGTAATGTGTGGTCTCCCAGGTGGGCGTTGTCAGTACAAGCTGCGGCCTGCCAAACTGGCGAAGTGACGGAAGCGGCCCACATAAGTCGGTCGGCCGAGCAATAATCGGGAAAGCCAGCTATCACCGCGTCGTTGTACGGCGTCCAGATGAACTATTAAGGAAGAACAGAAAATGTCAGTATACGCAACTTGTGTTTGAAGCAATGACAAGTAAACTTAGATATAGATTTACCTGTGCGCTATCCAGCAAATCCAATATATCTCTGCACAAGAAGAGATTATGTCGAGCCTCGTTCTCGCGCGTATGTCCCTGCCGGAGTACCTACCTCCTAGATAGAGGGAGCAACTCCGGTGGTACAACCGGATCTAATGGTAGTAGAGGTGGCTGGAGCTGCAGAAACCGCTCCCAGGCCCAAACCTAACATAAAAACTTGACGTCAAATTTAAGATATATTTTTACTAGGTATGTTAAAATGAATAGAGTATTCGAATATGTTGTCACCTGTAGTAGCGGCAAGAATCCAGCAACCTCACACTGGGTGCCCATACTCGCCCGGCACATGCATCTGTACAAGTAGGCGAGAACAGTAGAGCCCCAGCTGTACTGGGGTAAATCATCTAACCGCTCAAGATGATGAAGAAATCTCAAGCTGACTAGGTTCCCCGAAGTGTTCGGGAACAAGATCCCTTCAAACAACAACAGTAGCAGCAACCTCGTATACCGGCCAATATGATAATCCGGTGTATCGTCATCGATCTGAGGATACAATGCCTCCAACCACAGTCGAATAGTCGTCAACGGAAAACGACTGGTCCCATGCAGTACAGTCTCATCCTCTGGCCGGAAAGCAGTGAGCTGCTGCAGCATGTCTAGGTATTGCACACGTGTCATCTCTCTCATGCGAGGCGGCAGAGAAACGGGGTGTCCATCAATGGGCAGCCCATATAAAATCTCCACATCCTGCAGTGTGACGGTGGCCTCGCCAATGGGCAGGTGGAAAGTGTGTGTCTCCGGTCTCTACCGCTCTATCAGGGCCGTGATCAAAGACCAATCGAGCTGCAGCCGCCCGATCTCAATCATCCTGTGGAAACCAGTGTACCACAGGCGCGCGACTACACGGGCATGGAGAACTCTGTCATGCAGAAAGACCCACATGTCGTCCACTCTCCTGGCACGGAGAGTCTGGGTCAATAACTCACCCTCCCATATGTGGGCTGACCTATGGTCGCCCTGTAACGAGAGTAGCTCATCGCTAAAAGGTCCGGGATGAATAGGCGGCGCCTCCATGTCGTCTACTGTAAATTAAACAACATTAATTACATGTTAGTTTTATAATTTTATATGTTTGTTTGTGAATTAAATAATTTTAAAATTTTATAATTAAATATTCACATATGGGTTCCAGGCTCGATATTTGGAGCCTAGTAGCACCAATTTATCCTGAATTCTTGTATGAGTTAGTTTTAGTATAATTTTATATGTTAGTTTGTAAATTAAATAATAAATTTTTATAATTAAATATTCACATATGGGTTCCAGGCTCCATATTTGGAGCCCAGTAGCACCAATTTATCCTGAATTCTTCTATGTGTTAGTTTTATAATTTTATAAGTTAGTTTGTAAATTAAATTATAAATTTTTATAATTAAATATTCACATATGGGTTTCAGGCTCAATATTTGGAGCCCGGTAGCGCCAATTGATCCTGAATTCTTGTATGTGTTAGTTTTATTATAATTTTATATGTTTGTTTGTAAATTAAATAATTAATTTTTATAATTAAATATTCACAAATGGGTTCTAGACTCGATATTTGGAGCCCAGTAACACTAATTTATCTGAATTCTTCTATTTGTTAGTTTTATTATTTTATATGTTAGTTTTATAATTTTATATTTTTGTTTGTAAATTAAATAATTAACTTTTACAATTATATAATATTTAATTATTAAATATTCATATATGGGTTCCAGGCTCGATATTTGCGGTCCAATAACACCAAATATATGTTGACTATAGTAGGACGGAGTTTGTGTTTGATCTATTAGTTATTTTGACGTATTTTTGAGTGTAAGAGATACTTAAACTACAAGGAAACTACGCTAAAAGGCACTACATTTTACTACGCTAAAAGGCACTATATTTTACTACGCTAAAAGGCATTATATTTTACTACCCTAAAAGGCATTCCGATTTACTAGTCTTTAAGTAAAAAAATAATTTAAACCAGATAAAACATAACAAATACATTGTAATCACAAAAAAACATATAAAATAGTAATAGTAATTTATTAACATTTTTATTAACAAATAATAACGATTTCACAATTTTTATATTCTTTTTACAACATAGTATCTTAGTCCGGATAAAAATAACATACCAATTTAATCGCAAAAAAAAAAAAAAATACAAAACAACATACAACACATTCAAAACAACTAATATGCATTATTTATACGAGTTTGGACATAAACTAAATCGGAATACCTCCATTTATATTTTTCGGAAAGTTGAAGATTTGAAATTTTGACTCCGAAACAAGCAACCACAACAATAGAAGGCTTGACTAGGATGTGGGACCAACTTTGATTAGCTTTTGTGGGATGGCTGGGGTCCACTCCAATTTTTTATCATTTTAAGGGGGGGGGGGGACGNTTATTTTGACGTATTTTTAGGTATAAGAGATACTTAAACTACAGGGAAACTACGCTAAAAGGCACTACATTTTACTACGCTAAAAGGCACTACATTATACTACGCTAAAAGGCACTACATTTTACTACGCTAAAAGGCATTACATTTTATTACCCTAAAAGGCACTCCGATTTACTAGTCTTTAAGCAAAAAAATAATTTAAACCAGATAAAACACAACAAATACATTGTAATCACAAAAATACATATAAAACAGTAATAATAATTTATTAACATTTTTATTAACAAATAATAACAATTTCACAATTTTTACATATTTTTTTACAACATTAATATCTTAGTCCGGATAAAAACAACGTCCAATTTAATCGCAAAAAAAAAAAAAAAACACAAAACAACATACAACACATTCAAAACAACTAATATGCATTATTTATATGAGTTTGGACATAAACTAAATCGGAATACCTCGATTTATGTTTTTCGGAAAGTTGAAGATTTGAAATTTTGACTCCGAAACAAGCAACCCACAACAATAGAAGGTTTGGCTAGGATGTGGACCAACTTTGATTAGTTTTTGTGGGACCAACTTTGATTACAAAACGCGATTCATTACCGCGTTTTATATTAAACGTGGTAATGGACCGCGTTTTATATACTTGTCTTTTCAGCTGCCACTAAATCGCGGTTTGTTACTGCGTTCTATATAAAACGCGATTTATAACCGCATTTTATATAGAAATGTAACTTTTTTTTACACTTAAAAACGTGTTTTGAGTCCAAAAGAAGGCATTTAGGTTCCGGACTCCGCCAACCTCTGTCCATTTTAAGATTGAGTAGTTGAGGTTGTTCAAATTTGAAGTTTCGAAATCTTTTATAGTTTAATGCTTGTTTCCTTGTTCTGCTCTCTGAGGTCCCTGCCTTAGCAGGCAACCGTACAAGTTTTTGAAATAAATGTATGTTTGACGTGAAAGTAGAGCAAACAACAAGATAAGAATGATAGAGATGTGTAGATTTAATAAATTATCTTTTTATTATATTAGTATAAAATAAAATATACATATTTGATGTATAAGCTCTCAAAATGGCAGCCGAAAAAATATATATTTTTTCTATATTATTTGTATACATATATGTGTTCTGTATGTTATATATAACAATTATACAAGTTTTATACACTTTTTCGGTTACATAATGTAAATAGTTTCTCACGCTGGCTAAAAGTGAAAATATCCTATTTTATAGAGTATACCATTATAAAAGTTGATGTTAGGCTATAGGTAAAAAATTATTACAGAGAAGTAAAATTTGACAAGAAAATAGATTTCAAAGAAAGGACAATTATTATAAAAAGGTTTGGCTATATATAAAGACTTTTTAATTTTAAATTTCTTATTTTACCTTGATGACATGTTATTATAGTTATAAAAAGTCTAGTTTGTATTTAATACTACAATTTCTATGAGTTCTTTTAGTACATGCCAAATCTTTTTTCTTAAATTTCATGCCTAAAGTCAAACGACATTACACGGAGCCACTTATATTCGATTCGACCCGTCCGTTCGACTGCAGAGGTACTAGTATTTTTTAAACAACAACATCCCTCTTATTTTGAACTGTTCTGTTTGATGATAATATTGTACTATTATTTTTAAACAACCGCTCCTATATATATATATTTTGTCTGTAAATTTTTATTACTGTCTAGAAGTTTGTGTAGATATTACTGAAAGCAGAAATCTTGTGTCATTTGGACATTTAATAGTTGTTTCATTGGGATTCTTGCATTTTGTAATAGTGAAAGAAGCTGAGGAAACTGATTAAAGTAATGTTTTTTTTTTCATAACTGGATTCTTAATTGCTCACTTCCTTGCATTCCATTTTTGTACAAGAAAAAGGTCAGCTATCACCTGAGGCTTTTTGCACAAATTTTGACTCTGCTGTTTGAAAGCAGCCTAATAAAAGAAGTAGTTTTTGGCTGTAGTTCACTGTCATCTGCATTGTACATTTATTCAGAAATCATGTGCAAGAACAGTTGGATTGAGTAGTTGAGTTTCAGCTTCTGTCAAGTCGTTTTGGATTCATTAGGACATCTCCAAAAAAAAGAAGTGTTTTTGCTGGTGCTGTTTTGCTACTAAATTTGGAATTCTTTTTTGCATAGATTCACAAAGTGATCTTCTTTATGTACTTTCATTTGTCTCAGAATCTTGACCACACCCTCTTCTCTCACCAGAAGAAAGGTTAAAATTTGTATACCTTGAGTTTCTTGAGAAATTCAATAGGCTTTAGTTGTTACATAGGGTCTTATCTGGAGGGTCTCTTCTTGAATAGTTGCAATGTCAGCTATAATGCATGTAAAGTTTTGTTCTTGAAAGTTTAAAGGCAAAGGTTTGGAAACTGTTCTGGGGCAATGGGTACTAGGGAAGTGAAGAAAAAGGAAAAGAAGCAGGAGTATAAGAGTTGTAATGTTGCTGAGAAAGTTATGGTGGCTGTTAAGGCATCAAAAGAGATACCTAAGACTGCTCTTTTGTGGGCTTTGACTCATGTTGTTCAACCTGGAGATTGCATTACACTTGTTGTGGTTGTACCTTCACAAAGTTCTGGTAATTTTTCTAACTTATTTCCATTTCCCTCACTCTCATTGCGAAGTACTAAATCTACTTTTCTTTTGGTTTCCACCTGGTATTCGATTCTCGCTTTAAGGCCCGACTAATCCGGATTTGTGCCGGAAAGTCCGACGTCGGGGGTAAAGCGATCCTTACCATTCCCAGGGCTCGTTTCTGTTGGGCTTTCATTAAGCTATCTTTATTGAATTATTATATGCCTTGTCATGTTAATACTTGTTCCTTGAGTCGAGGGTGTATCAGAAACAGTCTCTCTGTCTTTATAAGGTAGGGGTAAGGTCTGCCTACACGCTACCCTCCGCAGACCCCACTTATGGGATTGGATTAAGTGCGTTTGTTGTTGTTGTTGTCAATTAAATACCTGGTGTTTCTTGTTGTCAGTTTTTGCTGTTTCTGTGCTTCCACAATAGAATCTAGCAACTGGATGTTCTGATTATATGTACATAACTTTAGTGGTTTTCACAAACATTTTCTAGGTAGAAAGCTGTGGGGTTTCCCCAGGTTTGCTGGAGATTGTGCCAATGGTCACAGAAAGTCAAATTCTGGAAATAGTACTGAGCGAACGTTAGACTTAGCAGATTCCTACTCTCAGATGATCCTTCAGCTCCAAGATGTTTATGATCCAACTAAGGTTAGTGCTAAAAGTCTTGATTTTGTGCACATTGTTATAAGGTGCTTTCACACTGACATACTAAAAACTTGGTGCTTTTTTTGTCCGTGTCATATCTGCCAGATAAACGTGAAGATTAAAATTGTTTCTGGTTCACCACATGGAGCTGTGGCTGCTGAGGCAAAGAGGACTCAAGCTAATTGGGTTGTTTTGGACAAGTAAGTTTACAAGTTTTAAGAGTGTGATTCCTTGTTTATGTTCTTTAATTCTCTATGCTATTTGCTGATTCATGTTTCAACTTTTCCAGACATCTTAAATATGAGAAGAAATGCTGTATGCAGCAGTTGCAGTGCAATATTGTAGTAATGAAGCGATCTCAACCAAAAGTTCTCCGCCTAAATTTAGTTGGTTCACCTAAAAAGGAACCTGATGTCGCGGGCTCATTACCTTCAGAGCAAGCTGAATCATGCGGAAAAGAAGTAGATAATAATTATTCATTGGATTCTTCTAGAGGTCCATTAGTAACACCAACAAGTAGTCCAGAGATGTTCAGTGCTACTGAAGCCGGCACTTCATCAGTTTCAAGTTCTGATCCTGGAACTTCACCATTTTTGGTCACTGAAGTAAATAGGGATTTGCGCAAAGCAGAGTTGTTAGCCTTAAAGGAAGATCAAGATGTAGATGATTCAAGTTCAGAGAGTGAGAGTGAAAGTCTATCTTCTTCAAGTTCAAGATTCCAACCGTCGATAGTGGACAGTGTCAATTCACATAGTCAACTCTCTCAACGCCCGGTAAATAGCTCATTTAGATCTTTTGACAGGTTACAGATATCGACAACCAAGTCATTGCTGGAGAAGTTAACTAAGCTTGATATAGAAGGTGGTAGTGGATCACCGAGTCCATTAACCAGAAGTGCACCTCTTGGCGCTCCTCCCTTGTGTTCAATATGTCAACACAAGGCGCCTGTATTTGGGAAACCTCCGAGGTGGTTTACTTATACTGAACTGGAGCTTGCAACAGGAGGATTTTCACAAGCCAATTTCTTGGCCGAGGGAGGATATGGATCCGTTCACAGAGGAGTCCTTCCAGACGGTCAAGTTGTTGCTGTCAAGCAACATAAATTGGCAAGTTCTCAAGGAGATCAAGAATTTTGCTCGGAAGTTGAAGTGCTCAGCTGTGCTCAGCACCGTAATGTTGTCATGTTGATAGGATTCTGCATCGAAGACAGGAGAAGATTGCTAGTATATGAATATATATGCAATGGTTCTTTAGATTATCATCTATATGGTATGTGTACTCATGTTTCTTTATACACTGGTGAGTGTGCTGATTTTGCTTCAGTTAATAATGGACTTCTTTTACGTTGGCAAGGTTACTTTCCAATTACTGCTGATATAGATATGTGCTTGCACTAATATAAGAAAACCTGTCATATTTTTTCTCAATATAATTTTTCTTTGTTGATCTGTTGATATATGCTTCATTTTCACTGTTCTTGAGCCGAGGGTCTTTCGGAAACAGCCTCCCTACATTCTTAAGGTGTGCGTATACATTACCCAGACCCCACTTGTGAGATTTCACTGAGTTTGTTGTTGTTGTTGTTTTGATCTGTTGATATATGAACTAAATGAAATTAACGTGACAGTAAAGATGTACAGTTTGGATATGTAGAGCATGTACTTATTATTTGGTGATATAAGAAGTAGAACTTGCACCAAATAAAAGTTACAGACACAAAAAGATTCATAAAAAGGGTTGTTAATGGTTTGTTCTATTGACCTTAAGATTGGTCTTTTTGCCTTTATGTATTACTTAACATCACTTTCTGGTATTTACAGGACATAATAGGGAACCTTTGGAGTGGTCTGCACGTCAAAAGATTGCAGTTGGAGCTGCACGTGGTTTGCGATATCTTCATGAAGAGTGCAGAGTGGGCTGCATTGTCCACCGGGACATGCGACCCAACAACATTCTCATCACACATGACTTTGAACCACTAGTATGGAAAATCTCTTACTCTGAAGCATTTCTTTTAGTTGTATCCTTGATATAGATGGTCTCATGAAGTATATATTCTAATCTCTCCAAGCTCAATTGATATAGATGTACTATAACAAACAAACATATTCCTAGAGCTTCTCCATTGTTTTTCAAGCGACTGATTGGAAGACGAAAACAACGAAAGAAGCAACACCTTTGAGATGAAATCAACTTTGTTAGCATCAAATGTCCTATGACAATTTCTTAAACTCAATCCAAGAGATCACGGGTTCGAGCCATGGAAACAGCCTCTTGCAGAAATGCAGGGTAAGGCTGCGTACAATAGATCCTTGTGGTCCGGCCCCTTCCCCGGACCCTGCGCATAGCGGGAGCTTAGTGCACCGGGCTGCCCTTTAATGCGTGCGGTTTTCGAACTCTAACAAGCAATTGTATTGTGGACCTCTTTGGTGAGACAAAATGAAATGAGTGGATAAAATGGGCAAGTAGTCTTTATAATAGGCAATACAATTTTGAAAGCTATCTCCTTGACTTTTGACTACTAGAGTATTCTCACTTGCATCCTTTGCTTATCATCCTCTTGTCGACATATCATTTTTGTTTTCACTTGTTTCTTGCAAATATGATACTTGATTGCTTTTGAAGCTTAAAAATGAGTTGCTTTTGTTGCATTACAGTGATTTTGATGTCTACATTTTGTCGAAGCAGCAGTTGAACTGTATAAATCTTGCTACACCTTTGTTTCTAGGTCGGAGATTTTGGTTTGGCTAGATGGCAACCAGATGGTGATGCAGGTGTTGAAACGAGAGTACTCGGAACGTTTGGGTTAGGCCTTGAAAAATTATTTATATTGTACTTTTAATATGCAATTGGAAGGGGAACATTGGCGTAATTGGTAAAGTTGCTGCCATGTGACCAGGAGGTCACGGCTTCGAGCTGTGAAAACAGCCTCTTGCAGAAATGTAGGGTAAGGCTGCATACCATAGATCCTTGGGGTCCGGCCCATCCCCCACCCCCCGCTATGCATAGCGGGAGCTTACTGCACCAGGCTGCCCCTTTTTTTTTAATATGCAATTGCAGAAACATTAAACTTATTTTCTGTTATTAGGTACTTGGCTCCGGAGTATACTCAAAGTGGCCAGATTACTGAAAAAGCTGATGTTTACTCACTTGGAGTGGTGCTCGTAGAGATTGTAACTGGTCGAAAAGCAGTGGATATTACCAGGCCTAAGGGCCAGCAGTGTCTCACAGAATGGGTATACTTCAACACCTTATTATGCATCTTTCAGTTCTGGTTTGAGGAATAGTACGGCTATATATGCAGGTGCCTCGTCTCTTTTTCCCTTAAAAAAATCCGTGATTTTTTCATTCAATTATTTTCAGGCACGTCCATTGTTGGAAGAATGTGCAATCGATGAGCTAATAGATCCCCGACTAGGAAGCAGCTACACAGAGCACGAGGTGTATTGCATGTTGCATGCTGCATCTTTGTGCATACGACGAGATCCTCAGGCTAGACCTCGCATGTCTCAGGTAAGTTAAGTGTTATAATTTTGCTGCAAAATGTGAGTCAACTATGTCTGGATTCTCATGTATTTTTGTTTTTGTGTTAGGTACTTAGGATTCTTGAAGGTGACCTGATTATGGAATCTGGTCAACTGTCTACAACACCTAGGTATGATGTGGGAAGCCAAAGTGGAAGGATTTTGTCTGATCACTACGCGCAGTATGAGAGGTACAGTGGCTCCATACTAAACGATGGATTGGAGGGATTAAGTCCAAAGCTCATTTGACAAAAGGAGCCCCTCTATTATTTGGGACAGGGATAATCATAGGACTGCATTTTCAGGTCGTCTATAATTTACTTGGTACCGACTCTTGTGAACAAAGATATATTTGCTGCTTTATCAGCAGATCAAGCCACTGTATAGAAGTGAGGCATATTAGTGTAAAGTTTTTTATTGAGACCTGTCTATTTCTGTCATATCTCAAAGAAACGTTAGGTTTTTGAGGCATTGGATTCTCCCTAATGTTTGCAGTTCCGCTTAGTCCACCATAGGCACCTTCACTAGGATCAACAGTGGTCACTGCTTTTTCTTCCTTTGTGACTCAAACCAGAACCAAACCTTATGGTCAAAAGTGGAGCAGTTGTTCTACCAGTAGAGCTATCCTCACTCTTCTGTCATTGTTTTGAGACAACAAACTTACATTTGTACAAATGCCAAGCTTACAAGAAAAAGTTCTCGCGTCCCAATTGCTATATACTCCCTCCGGTTCAAAAAGAGTGTCCACTTAGCTCTTTTTTCTTGGTTCAGAAAGAGTGTCCCCCTACAAAATCAAGAAAGAATTAACCTTATTTTTTCAGATTTGCCCTTATTAAGTGTTAAGTGACCAAATCCCAATAAATATTAATTAGGGATAGCTTAGTCAAATTATCTATTTTTATCTAGGAGTTAGTATTTTCTAAAGGGGTGTGCAAATGGCTTAGTGGACTCTCTTTTTGAACCTGAGGGAGTACTATCTCAGGCCACCGGCTTTCTTGCTGGTCCTAAATGTATCACTTAGTTACCTGTGCCAAAATTCTTCATTGTTTCTTAGCACCATTCAATATAAAAGTTACACTCAAGAACTTATAGTGAAAGTTCACTTCTTTTCAGAAGATACAAGTGCAATCATGCTCACTATGCACCATAAACAAGTTTAACTTTCATTTACAGAGGTTTAAAAACTCTCCTATTCAACTTTGACCATTTTCTTTATTTGTCAAAAGTATCTAATTTACTTTAGTTCTGTAATTTCCATCTCACAATAGCAAGGTCGCAAACAGCACTTCATTTACAACACAAAGTTCTTTAAATATTCTACAGTTTACGAATAGAATAGATTACTTGAGATTATTGTAGTTGATGGAAGGGCATGAAGGACAGGGTAGACGTAAACGCAAGGACGAGAATTTAGCAGAGACCTAAATCCAGTATTTACACCAAACTAGATTCAGAGTTCAAGTGACATGCAATAATTAAACCTTGGGAAGATCATAGTTTATACAAAATACACAAAATAATATATTCATTAAATTAGTACAAACACTGAGTGTAGGTCAATTTTTCCCCAACTGAGCATGTCCTAAGAGCACCAAGAGCTAATCAAACCATAGCTGAAGAGAACAGGCTTTGGCTCAACCAATGGCATTATACTGCATATAAGTATATTGGATCCAGAGAAAACTATTGATACTAGTCTCAGCTAGCTCAAATGTTGGTGTTTTAAAGCCATTTTCATTTCAGTTTTACTTGGAGAGACATAATATGATAACACCGTAATATTTCCATGGTTTAGAACAAGCTTTCACATGTCAAAAGAAAGTTGACTACTATCTTATGTTTCACCATGTCCTTCTCTGGAGCAACATTCAATGAATGGAACAATACAATATAGAGTAGAAATGATTATGATATTAAAATTTACTCACACTTGTGCTATATTCGATTCGTATTTCAAATGTAAAGAAGAAAGCACCTCTATTTACAGATTTCTTACAAAAGCCACAGATTCAGATACATCCTATGTCTACTCATATCCAAGCAAACTGATTCTTCAGCGCCGTCTTTGCAGTAAAAACAAAAAGGGGAAAATCCAACCTCAATCAAGTCTTTACAGGCTTGGAATGGACTTAGCTCGAATAAACTGCTTGAGAATGGCTTTCTCATCATCAATGCGCCTTTTCTCCTCCGGATCTTTTGGCTTAAGTTTTCTCTTTTCTTCCAATATCCACTTAAATATTTCACGCTGTTGTTCTCCTGAAATTGGTTCACGAACAATAGCAGGCTGCACAGGAGGTGCTGCAGTAATAGCAGCTGATGATGAAACTGAATTACTAGGACTATCAGACACTTCTCCTGCATCAGTTCCCACATCTTTCTTTTTGGTCCTCAAGACAAGATAAGCTACACAAATTACAAAAAAAAAGTGTATGTTAATGTGCCGTGAATGTAAAAGCAAGATGAGTTATCGAATTAGAATTGGAAAGACACTGCAGCACAGCTCCAAAGAATGTAAAGAATGCACGAGCGACAAAAGAGTACAGGTTAACTTATCATCAGAGTCACACATCTTTCCAGAAGATAACACGTGACATTGAACTAAGATATGAGAAGTAACAAAGCCAATCTTCTGACTTGTTGTAACCAAACAAAACAATTCACTTCTCAGAAAGTGAATATGCTCATTACATATATAAAGTGTTTGCTACTTCTCCGTCAGAGTCATATCCCTTACAGCACAAATTTTTGCTAAAGAAATAGTGAAAGACAAAGAGAATCTACTTGCAGCAAAGCACAATACAGAATAAAGACTGTCCACCACTCAGAGTATGAGTTAGATATACTATGATCTCTTGATGTCGGAACTGAACCAATTGAGACACCGAAAATATAGACCGAAGCATATAGTGCAGAAGGACTAGAAGCCACTAGATAAGATCTAAATAGAAGGCTATCCAGTTCTCCACATTTCCAACTTGAATACAATCACCAATTGAACCACCAAGTAAAAGTGTATACAAGATTTCACATTCTTTTCTCTTTCTAAAGTACAATGTGGCTTTGATTAGAAAATTTATCAAGTGAAAAGCTCTGAGTTTCTCATTTCAGTACAATCTGTGTTTTTTTTGTTACGGGGAGCAAATGGTAGACTGGAGGAGTGAAAACAAAAGAGTGGATCCACTAGTTTATATAAATGTCAAATTCTATCAGAGTAGGCCTCTATCCGACAGCAATCAAATTTTAAAGACGGCAATACTATGCCCACCACAAACAACCTATGAAGCAGTAGACATCCATGTCATAACATTGTCAATACCACCAGGACCCCATTTAAGCTTTCAGTTAAAGCTGAAACAATCACAAAACATTCAAATGAAAAAGGAAGAGAACTCTATCAGCTAAAACAAAAGAAAAACTAAAACTGGGAAGAAAATTTACCAATTCAGACAACTAATACCAGGAAAGCGATGAGTAAATTCAAGGACGAGAGTTGTATTCCTTGTCTCGTATCACAGAGGGGACCTAGCATTTAGGGAAGCAGGTTTAGTATTTGGAAGCCCCCACTACCCTCAGCTTGAACCGAGTATTTTAGATGAGAAATTTTACACACACACACACCCTAAATTCGCACCATCACAAAATGGTAGTAATTGAACATACGATAGCCCTATGCACCAATTGACCTAACATTAAGGATCTATCCTGCTTACATCAAAAAATCCACAAAACTGGGCGCTAGTTGAAAGTCAAAGAGCACGCAACTGTATATTCAAGCAAGGATCAAAGGTAGGAGATTGAATACAGGACATGTATACACAGTTTTAATAAAGCAAGGGAGTCAGATAGGAACCTCCAACAGACAAATTGACAGCCAAGATCATAGGCCAAAGGAACTTGTAGCGCCGGAAAAAAGATTCCTTAGGCAGCAGCGGAGGTGGAGGCGCCGCCGCACTTCCTCCTACTGACGCCATCGATGATGAAGAAGAAGGTGGAAAATTGCTCTCTGCTCAGAGGTGCTTCTTATTATTCAACTTTGAACTTTCCTTCCTTTGATTCAATCGTTTTCACGTCTATGTTGCCTCTTCTTCTCAGTGATGACTCGAGGAAAAAGATTCTTACCTGCACATAAATTTGGTTGAAATTGTGAAAAAATTAAATTTTTGAATATGAGATCAAAAATATTTTATTTTAAAATTAAAATTATGTTTGGACATGCATTTACTTAAAAAGAATATAGTATAAAATTTTGAGAGTAAAAAACTTCAAAAATTTTAAAAATTACTTTAGAGATATTTTTGGGATTTGACAATTTTATTTTCAAATTCTACCAGAAAATAGTTAAAATCTATAAACAAACAGATATTTAAATATAAATTTGAAGAAAAAAACTCTCACATTTTATGGCTAAACGGGAATGAAATGAGAATACTTATAGAACTAAAGAATTAACTATTATGGTTAAATGGTAAATTCTATATTATATTAAAAAAAAAAAAGATAAGTTCACGAATTGATTAGGTTATATTGCCCCTATGTTATAATATGCGAAATTTAGCAATTTTGTGATCCATTAAATTTTTTATTTAATATTATCTCGCAATTAGGAAAGTCTCATTTCTTACTCTTGAAGCTGACTGAAGGTAATTATAAATCATAGTTAAAAAGTTAAGGATAATTTGAAATTCTTCTTCTCAAAGAATTTGAAACATAGAGTTCACCCGCTTCATGTTGTATCTCTATTCTTTTTTTGGGTCAACCAGATACCTTGTTAATTGTTACCGGTGTCTACCAAAGTTGCCATATTACAAACATTTACTTTTCTTTCAAAAACAGTTCCTGAGATGTCTACCCACAATCCTTGGTTAGCAAACACCGGAGGAACTGCCAAAAACTGGGTCTTGTCAAAAACTTCCTTCCTAGCTCCTTCCTTTGCGAGGAGGTCCGCCACTTGGTTCTGGTCCCTGTAGCTATGTCATATGACTGGGTTCCCCAACTGCTCCATCAGATACCTGCATTCAGAAATTATGGGGTTGTGAGTTAAGTTGCCATTTTTTAACATTTCCAACACCATTTCAGAGTCGGTGTCAATCACCAGAGGTGTCAAGCCTTGGTCTAGGGCTATTTTTAGCCCCGACCATAGGGCTTGAAGCTTTGCCCTAAGACTATCAGTGTTTGAGAGACCCCTCATGAAGCCAAAGATCCAGTCACCCATGTTGTTTCTAAATACCCCTATATACCCCATTTCCATGTGTTAAGGCATGCAACCCCATCAATGTTCAGCTTATAAAAGCCTATATCTGGTGGGCGCCACTATAGGTATAAGGTGGTTGTTGCCGGAGCAGTCCTTGAAGTGGATGCTACATGGTGGTATATAACAGCCTTAGCTATTGTTTGGTGAACATTAATGTGGTTCTTCCTCTTTTCAAAGACATTAGGGTTCCTGGTTAGCCAGACTCCCCAGAGGCAGAAGGGTAGTAGTTGTTTCCATTTGATGCAAGCATTATAGTCCACACTTTGGAGCCTATGCCATGTGTTTTCCCAGTTGTGCATACAAAATAGATTTGCACTAAGGCTAGGCTGCTGAGTACAGTTGTGTAGCAAATGCTGCTAGAATTGTTTGGTATTGGCACATTCAAAGAAGATGTGGTTCATGTCTTCTACTGCATGATCACAGAAGGAGCAATTAGGGGTAATTCTCAGGCCAATGTGGTGTAAGTGATTCCCTATAGGCAGCCTGTTTTGTTGCATGAGCCATATGAAGAACTTGATCTTATTAGGGGTCTTTAGTTTCCAAATCCAGCTGAAGAGGTCTTCATTAGAATTGTCATCATGCATAAGTGCATCAAGATAAGAGTAGACTGATTTGGTACTAAACGTGCCATTGGGGTTAAGGTTCCAGATTAGTTTGTCCTCAACAGAGGTGGAGGTGGGGATGAAGGTATTTTGTATTATCACGGTGGTATCAAGTGGGATTGGGTAGGGAATGCAGCTAAAATCCCAAATCCCATTGGAGAACACCTCATTAATCTTGGTGTTCATGTCTCTATGGTTCCATGGACCATTAAGGATTGTATCCAGAGGCTGCATTTGGGCATCCATGGGTCAGTGAGAAATCTAACCCTATCCCCTTCGTGAACCACCCATCTAGTGCAATTAGTGCAAACCTTCCATCCCTCCTGGATATTTTCCAGCTTCTAGTTTTAGGCTTAACCCTACTCCCTCCTCCATTGCAGTGCTTGCCCATGATCACTCTAGCCCAGATGGAGGTAGTGATGTTGTAGAGTCTCCAAGCAAGACTGGAGTGGCATGTTTTGTTCTTTAAGTGGGACTGTTGGAGACCCAGCCCTCCTTTGTTATTTGGTTTGGTGACAGTGGCCCACTTGATCATGTATAACTTTCTTTTCATTGGGGTAGTACCCCAAACGAAATTCCTTTGGATTTTGTCAATTTAGTTGGTTATTTGGAAGGGTAGCTTGATGTATTGCATGACATGGTTAGGGATGCTTCTAAGGCATGCCTTAGCCAGAGTGGCTCGACCAGCCATGTTCAGGAATTTGTTTTCCATCCTGTCATTCTACTATTAAGGTTATCTATGATGAACTGGAAGTCACTGTTCCTAGGCCTTTTAGTGAAGATGGGGAACCCAAGGTATTTCCCAAAGTCTTTTGCACCTTTGATACCTAGAATGGCACTACATGTTGTGGCACACTCTGCTTGGAAATTAGAGAAAAAGATCACTTTGGATTTCTGGTGGTTGACTTTCTGCCCAAATGCAGCATTGAAGCTGCCCAGAATGGCTAAGATTGACTCATAGTTACTTTTATTGGCTCTAGCAAACATAATGAGGTCATCAGCAAAGAATAGGTGGGAGATTCTAGTCCCTCCCCTACTGATATTGATAGGACACCAATCCTTCTCAGATACAGCATTGTCAATATCCCTAGATAGCCTTTCCATGCATATGATGAACAGGTAGGGCGGCATAGGATCCTCTACCTAATGCCTCTACTGGGTTTGAAGTACTCGGTCTGAGTACCATTGACTATGATAGCATACTAGGAATCTCAAATCTATCCAAGGACAAGGATGAAGCTTTGGAATCTCAAAGAGGGCCTTTAACAAGATCTCAAGCTAAAAAGTTGCAAAACAAGGTCATTGGACTTCAGGAACGATCAAAGAAGTTGTTAGTTGGGAGGAAGAGCTTAAGGATACAGGATATGAGTTATCTAGGTGTTATAATTATTTTATGGCCCAAATTCATGTCTAGTAAGAGGTGGATTAGATCCCAAGAAATATCCTCTGAAGAAGGTTCAAATCAGGCCACTGTTGGACCAATTTAGCACCTAAAATGTGTCCAAACTTGCAGGCCATGAAGTGCTACATAAAGCCACATTTTTATAGCATGTACAAATTACTTACTTGATGTCCAAGAATGGTACAATAGTCGTGCTAGATGTTGAGTGCAAGTTGGTACCAAGTTGCTTGCAAATTTCCTTCAAGATTCTATCCAAGATTGGTTTGGGACTTATTTCCATATATTATGGGAATATATTTATTGATTTCCTAGTTATTTAAGGTTATGTTTTTCTTTTACTAAGATTTTTGGAATTACATTCCAAGAATGACTTGGTTTTTGCTTCCTAGTATTTTTCTTTTCCTAAGGTAGTTGGACTTGTTGTCCAAAGTAGTTTAGGACTTTATTTACTTGTTTTTTAGGTAGAATTTCGTGACCCCTCTCTATATAAAGGGGTGTATTCTTTGTTTTTAGACTTAGATTATTGAGATTATTATCAATAAAAATTGTGATTTTTCTTGCACTCTTATGTGTGGCTACTCTTGGATTTATTCTTCAACCTTCAAGACTCAACGTAAGGTGGTAAGATTAAACTCTTTCGAAATCTTAGATCACTTCTAGGTATTCAATAAAGGTGACACGTTTAGGCTTATTGTTGTTCTTGTTATTCTAAAGGGTCGGGTTTTACAATCTATCTCTTGTTTTTAATTCTCTATCAAAGGTGACTAGTTCTTTGTTAGCTAATTGTTGTTGTTAGGATTCAACTTCAAGAATAGAATTCTTGAATTTAAGAAACTCTTTCCTGAATTCAACATGTCTTTAATTTTCTGTCATTTTTTTTGTTTCTCTACTTTCTTTTAGCTTCCGCAAGTTTCTTGATTTTCTTGTTTTTCTTTAGTAATTTTTGAATCCCCTATTGTGTTGTTATCAAGTGGTATCAGAGCATAGGCTAATCAAGATTTCAATCTTGATAATCTTGGGAGGTTCTTGAGCAACAAAAAAATGAAAATCAGCCCAAAAAAAAGTGTTATTGCTCATTATTATTTTTAGAATTCAAGTATTATTTGGTTTCCAAGTCAAGAAAGGAAACAAGAAGAGGGGATCCTTGTTCTTGAAGATTAAGGAAACTTCTTTCCTTATTCTTGTGGGTTTTGGGTTTCCTAAAATTCTTTCCTTTTTTTTCTACTAACCAATTCCTATTCTTCCTAGGTTTGGTCATTCACTTTTTTTTTTTTTTTCTAACTCCATATTCTTATCACTAAGGGTTGTGACTAGTAAGGTTTATTAATAAATCTAAAGATTAACGACCGAGAGTTGCATTGAGTGGAAAAAGGCAAGAGAGGTTAGAATATTAGAAGGAAAAAGCCAAATTTGAGAGATACATAATTCTTCTAATCTTTGTTTAAGATGTTTCAAAAAGGTAGTTATTATGAAAGGAGGCGAGCTATGACTCAACAACTTGAAAAGTCGAACTTACAGTAGACCGAATGGAAGGAAGACAATGGTAAAGTTATTTTTCAAACAAGAGCTAAAGTGATGTCCGCAATTTGTGCCTTAGAATTGACAAAGAGTTTGGTTATAACTCAATTAGCACTTATAGTTTGGTTGAGATCCCAAGAGTTTGTCGACATCCCAAGAGTTTGGTTGAGAAATTAAACTTGCATTGTGTTGAGCATATTGAACCCTACATGTTGAGAGGAGTAAAGGTAGATAAAAGAGTGTTTTTACTATTTTCTATTGGATGGTATGAGGATGCAATATGGTATGATGTGATTTCCATGAATAATTATCATATCTTGTTGGAAAAGCCATGGTATGTTTACAGAAGAGCTTCATATAACATGAAAAAAAATAGATACTCTTTTGAGGTTAACGGGAAGAAACTCATTCTTGAACCTTTGACTCCCTCACAAATTTGTGAAGATGAAAAGATCATTAAAGAGAATATGAAAAAACATGAGAGAGAAAAGAATGAGAGGAGTAAGGGAGTGCATGTCGACATCCCAAGAGAGAAAAAAGGAGAGGCTGTGTTGAGTGAAGGGAATGGGATGTCAAGTGAGAAAAAGAGTGAGCTTGAGGGAAAAGAAAGGAGAGATGGCAATGAGATAAAAAAAAAGCTATGAGGTAGAGAGAGAGAAATAAGAGTGTTTGAGTGAAGAAAAAGAAGAAAACTTTAGTGAGAGAAAAGAGGCTAAGGGTGAGGAAAAAGTTAGTCTTAAGATAAAAGCCAAAGAGAGTGTAAGTAAGAAAACATGTTCTTTACTTCCTAACCCATTAACTCTTTCTTGTTTTAGTTCTTGTGTTTTTGTGCAGCCACGTATTGAAAAACCTTCTAAAAGGATAGGTGAGGCACAAGAGATGGTGGCAAAGGATCCAATTGGATTCCAACATGAATTTGGCGAAATCTATTCTTATTGGATGGGGGAAGATAAAAGCTTGGTTAATTTCTTTGTTGTTGAACCTTTTGACTATTTTGATCCTTATTTACAGGTTTATGACATGGAGTTCCCTAAAGACATTGCTAAGTTGGAGTCTTGCATAAAAGAACACAAGGTGATGATGTTCCATTGGTAAATAAGGCCAAGTATGGTATGTATAATTGGTTTATTCGATTTCTTGGGCTTTCTAGAACACCTAGGGTATGTTTAGAGGTGATGAACTATATATACTCTAATTTCTTATGTTGGTGACTTTATTATTTTTGTGGATGATGATATTTTGATGCATATCAAGTCATTAACTATTATATCTAAGTTCAAGTGCAAGAGTAATTTGCTTCCTTTAGAAATTGAGTATGACATAAATGATTATGTATTCCAACTTGGTGGAAAGAGGCATGAAATATATGAGAAGAGGTTTGCAAATGATTCAAATATTTTTTCTTCTCTTATTCAAGTGTCTAGTGAGCTTTCATGTGATAAATTGCTAGAACATGATTTTTGTTGTGTGATGGGAGTCATTCTTTAAGTCATGTTGATTGTGAGCTTGTAAAAGTGTTTGCTACTAGTAAAGAGGATATGCATGATTATTGTGACGCTTGTGATCAAGTATTCTTTCATCAACCTATTTATGACTCTTTCTGTGAAAGTTTGAGCAATTGTTTAGAATCCATTGATGTTGCGAATATTATTGGGAAAATTTATAATCATGAGCTTGAATGTATTGATATTTTTATTTTAGAAATTATGGGTTCTTCTAACCTTCTTGAGAATTTATGTGCTTCTTTGAATAGCTTATATGTAGAAGAATTCATGAGATTTTTAATTGATACTTGGCTATATCATAAAAGTGTCTTATTTGATAAATATGGTAGAAATACTTGTTTTAAATGGAAGCGTGATCAATCTTTTGTAATTTCATTGTCATGCGCATCTTTTGACTACCTTAAGAGAGGTTTTTATGGGACAAATCTAAGTAGGCATAAATTTTATTAGGATGATGATGTCCATATGCTTTATAAAGGAGTATTTACACCTATTAGACTTAATTGGGTTAAGTGGATACATGGTCACTATCTTGTTTTATTCTTACCATTTTTTCAGATTAGTGGATGCCATTTTCTAGTGCCTGTCTTCGTTTTCTTGAAAGGTCGAAATTCGAGGACGAATTTTCTTCAAGAAGAGGGGAATGATAGCATCCTAGGAAGATCAAATCTATTCAAGTACAAGGATGAAGCTTTGGAATCTCAAAGAGGGCCTTTAACAAGATCTCAAGCTAAAAAATTGCAAAACAAAGTCATTGGAATTCAGGAATGATCAAAGAAGTTGTTAGTTGGGAGGAAGACATTAAGGATAAAGGATATGATTTATCTAGGTGTTATAATTATTTTATGGCCCAAATTCATGTCCAATAAGAGGTGGATTATATCCCAAGAAACATCATCTGAAGAAGGTGCAAATCAGGCCACTATTGGACCAATTTAGCACCTAAAATGTGTCCAAACTTGCAGCCCATGAAGTGCTACATAAAGCCACATTTTTAGCTTCCAGAAGTCTTCCTCACTCTTTAGAATGGAAGAGAAGTCATGTTGGAGCTTGGCTTCCAGCTCCTGAAGGAAGGTGCTAAAGGGGTAGGCATTGGACTTCTGAATACCAGAAAGTCTGGCAAGGATATGTCTTTTCCTATGGAAGATGTTGCCAAAGACATGTTTATTCCAGTCAGTTACTCTGTTGGTAAAGACAGAAGTAGCTTCCAAAATATCATCCCTAGCATCAAAACTGTCCTCCACAAGAGGGAAGAAGTCAGGGTGACTACACCACATAGATTCAAACTTGAAGGGTTTGTTTGCCATGTTGTGATTCTGGTGGGAAAGGCTTAAAAGAAAAGGACAATGATCTGAAGGTGTGTAACAGTAGATTCAAGGAATTCCTCAATCCAAGCATCAGTTGCAAAGCACATATCGAGTCTTTCTAGGATTAGGTCTTGCTTATTGGAGTATCTCTTATTAGACCAAGTATATTTAGAGCCTTCAAACCCTAGGTCCACTAATTTGCAACTGTTTAAGCATTCCCAGAACCTATTGCTTCTATTAGTGTTCAAGTTATTCCCCCCAAACTTATCCCTGGCTTTTAGGAGTTCATTGAAATCTCCTCCAACAAGACAACTGCCCCTATACACAGAAGCCAGATCCTCTAACGTATTCCAGAGCATATTTCTATTATTGACACAGTTACTAGCATATATTGCAGAAAAAAGTCATTTAGGGGAGGAGGGGATTACCTTGACCATGACATGCACTCCCTGTGGATTAGTAGTTACTTCCTCCAGCTTAAGCAGATCATCCTTCCACATTAGAACAATCCCCCCCCCCCCTCCCCAAATTGCCCAACAACAGGGGATTCAAATTTGGCATCAAACTTGAGCTCAGCAGTTAGGTGTTTATGGTCTTCCATTCTAGTCTCCAGCTAGACCAGCATGGCAGGTTATGGAGCTTCGCCATAGATGAGCAATGCCTACGGAACTCCGCACTGTTGGCCCCCTAGCATTCCATATTATGAAGTTCATTAAGAGGGGGTTTTTGGTTGGAGCTTTCCTTTTGATTCCCTTCCCCTTGCCCACTGGGTTGGGTTCATGGTGCCCACCAGAGGGACCAGAGATAGGGGTGTTCGTGGGTCGGTACGGTACGGTATTTAGATATTTCGGTTCGGTATTTTCGGTATTCGATTTCTTAAAATCCTATACCAATAACATACCTAATTAAATTCGGTATGGTTCGGTTTTTCTCCTTTCGGTTTCGATTTATTCGGTTCGGTTTATTCGGTTTGAATACTAACTAGTGCATAGAGCCATACACTCTAATATTCTTAATTAAAGTACTCAAAAATATAAAACTGAAAATGTTTGTTGACAAAAAATTTGTCCAAAACTATCAAATATCGACCCAAATAGAGGAAATTGTACATAAAAGAATATTTGATCATTAGAAATATCTTGTTACTTGTTTAGAGTTAATTGATGAACTTTGAGAATAAAGTAAAATTTTAGATTTTTTATACTTATGTTATAATTGATAATATGTGTTTTGTGTAATATAATATATATTTCGGTACGGTATCGGTATTTCGGTATTTTATTTTAAAATACCAAATACCATACCCAATACCAAGTTTTTAAAAAATTTAAACCAAATACCAAAATACCATATACCAAAAACCAAAATTTTTGGTTTCGGTACGGTAATTCGGTATTTACCAAATTATGCCCAGCCCTAACCAGAGACACTACTGAATTTTTTGAGTTTTGAAATAAGGGTACCCGGAGATCGAGTTTGCAGCTTAGGAGTTTTTTAGGGCACAGAGCAATAAGCATTTCTCCTGACTTCTCTTTAAACTCCATCTCCAGGGGTTCCTGCATGAGGAAGGCCTTTGTCTTTGGCATCCCTAATTTTTCTAGCATGTTCTCCAGGTCCACATTGGACTCTTGGAGATAGTCCAATGCCATGGTGGTGCCCTTGCTCAGAAGATCGATGGGAGAGAGTGGTTGTGATGGTGGTGGCTGAGGGACTTGGAGTATTGGTGGCCAGAGTTGGAATGATAAAGATGGGAGTGGAGCCTCCAGATTCATGAGTGGGAAGAAGAGCATTGTGTGGCAAAGCTAGCCCATGAGTGTGTTGAGTTCCTCCATGGAGAAGGGTTGTTGCTGCCTTATGTACCGGGCTTGGAGTAGAGTGGACATCCATAACTGGTGTCCAGAGTTTGCCAAACCCTGGTGGAGAAGTTGTGTGGCTAGTCAAGCTAAGTACCTGGGATTTTGGATGGTTATCTCCATTGGGACCGACCCAACCATCATTTGGAGGTTCTGGGTGTGTCCTTGGAGCGTCATCGCCAACCATGACTCCGGCATGAGCTTTGGAGGCATTGGGGTGGTGGAGATGGTTAATGGTGTTGTGGTATGTGTTTGGAAAAGAGGGTTGTTATTTTTTTCCATCAGAAAGAATAGAGTGATTGGGCTTGTGGTGTGACTAAGGGTGAATGAAGTAGTGGAGGGGGGAGACGCATTATAGTCCATCTCCTCTTTGGGTTTCGTGTGAGACGATTTGCCTTCTACAAATAATCATGAGGGATTGACAGGGGGTGTCACCTCAAGGCTAGTATTGGTTCTTGGGTTTGTAACAGGTAATTGATTACCTTCACTAGAAGAGGCAACGTCGGGGGAGAGAAGAAGGTGTGTAGTGCGTTGAGCAGGTGCCGGCGCGTTAGAGTGACCTTTCGTGAGTGAGTAGGCCAAATTAGGATGGGATTGTACTGATACTGGATCCTTTTCCAAAGAAGAGATACTCTTTAAATGTGTCAGAGTACCCGATTTGGGAGGGATATTGTCATTTGGGATCCCATATTCGTATATTGGACTTGGATTTTTGGGAATAGAGATATTCCCTAAAGTAGCATCTTTTGAGTTTAAGACCGCCTTGTGAAGATGCCTTTCCAGCCCAGTCCGCTTTGCATGTGGGGCTTCGCTTATTTTGATAAGGCCTCATTGTGATGATGGGCCTTTATCGGAGTTGGGCCTAAAGGACATAGATTCTTGCTGGATCTCTGTGGCCTAACCCATAGGGCCCCAATTTTTCCCTATATTCAGATGTTCGTTAGTTTTAGGGTTGCCACCGCCACTAGTGGTGGCCTCAAGGTCGAGAAACGTACCTGTAGCTTCACTGTACCGCCTTACCTGGATCGTGGGATGCTCCGGTGATGCTCTGACTGGCTTTGGCAAGTGGTTTCCTCTGTGGGTTCCTTTTTTGTTTTGCCTGAATGGAACCGTTTGCCACAGAGAGTCTTCGGTGCCTGTAGTTGCCGGTGTAGGATTTGGATTAGTTGGGCTATTGGCTTCGTTGATTTTGGGCATGAATGGACAGTGGCGTAGTGTGTGGCCAATTCTCCCACACCCTTTACAGAGAATCCCTTCCTCCCTCATATAGGATGGGTTGGTTGTGGGTTCCGATGATGACCGCGGTGGTGACTGGAGTGTCTAATGGAACTTGGACACAGATCCTAGCGTATCTCCCTCTAAGGGTGGAGGAGGTACATGTATCTATCTTCAGCAGTTTGCCTACCCTATTACCCACTTGCTCGAGAATCGCTCTGTCATAGAACTCTGTTGGGAGCTGTGGGAGTCTGATCCAAATTGTTGTAATAGCAAGTTTGGATTCAGCTGGGACAAAGTTTGGTTCCCATTTCGTATAGATAGGAAGTGGCCTGTGACAAACCAAGGTCCTGCAGTGAGGACTTTGTTCATGCTAGCCTCTAGGTTGAATTTGACGATGAAGAAATCATAACCTAGGTCGATTAACGTTAAGGGTTCAATAGGCTTCCAAAGATGTGCGAGCTTTGCTCGCAGAAGCTGATGGGGGATTTTCTTCCCAAATAATTTTACTATTAGAGAGTATCTCCATGGAAGATATAGTTTGTTCTTATCTTCGTTTGACAAAGGGATGGGGATATTCCCCGCATTTAGTTCGAACATGGGAGGGGAGTGGGTTAGATCATATGAAGTGGTGGACATCAAATTCCTTTCCAGTAGGATCTCTTTGAAAGAATTTTTTTGAGGGGTGTCTTCCTCCATCTCAAATTGCGAGGCGCTTGTAGGGGGATCCGGTGGTATTTTGGAGGATGGATCCTCCGCCAGGGATGGGGATGTGGCCATGTCGGTGGTATTTGGTTATAGAGTGGAGAGAGAGAATGGTTCTCTCTCTACAGATTGTCAAAAAAAGAAGAAGAAGAAGAAAAGACTCTTGTAAGCTACGTTGAATCTCTATTCACGACAAGAACAAAATACACAATAGTATTCTAACGGTAAGACCATTAATGAAGTGAAAGTGTAAGAAATGACAAAATTGAACAATTTTCAGTAGCACGGTAAAAATAAATCAACATTTTCCTATTATTCAATTTGCACAGTTGAACAAATCATGATGTGATGTCTCTCCCAATTCTATTCCTTGGAACAATTTTGATCAATAAAAATATATTAAAATTAACGCTTTTTTGCTAATAAAGTATCAGAGAATATGAAAAGTTAACCGAACTATGACATTAGTGAAATTCAAACTATGTGATAATTTACATTTGGGAACTTTACACCGTATATCCCCTCTAAAGAACACTTAACACTATATACCTCAGTTATAAAATTACATGTAGTATACATTAATTAATTACTTCACATATTCAATTAGTCCAAGGACAATAACTACCTAACAAATTTATCGCCTAAATTAAAGGAAATTATATATAGGAAGCAAATCTAAAATCTTACTACATCCATTTTAAGCTTGGACATAAATTAAAGAATAAAGACATATCCATCAAATTAAACAATTTTTTTATTAGGGAGTCTATGTCCCTATTTTCTTGTATACAATAAAAAATTATACAGTAAACTAGTCATTATATACTATTAAAGTATGTTAATATTCCAAGTAAAACAATATAAACACAATAAATAAAAATAAAAGTATGTTTGATTTGAATATTGTATATTTGATTTGAATACTGTATTCCAAATTAGAATATTGTGATATGTCTGATTTTGAATATTGTATTTTTTATTAGAATATTATAATATGTTTGAATGCTATATTCTTCATTAATCTATTGCAATTTGTTATTTTTAATTTGGTTTGGATAATATATTACATTAAAATATTGTGGTATTTTTGACTTGAATATTGTATTCTATTAGAAAATTGTGGTATATATAGTTTAAATATTGCATTCCAAATTAGAATAGTTACCCATGTTTGATTTGAATATTGCATTTTTCATTAGAATATAGTGGTGTATATATTTGTTTGAATACTAATATATTCTAATATTTCTTTTAGTTTAGATATTGTATCCCAAATTAAAATATTTTTACGTTATTTTAGTTTTTCTTTTGATTACATAGATAGAAGAGAAAAACAAAAAAGATGAAACACTTCATCTGACAAATAATTGGTAAAGAGGTATTGTCTTGTACATAACAAATGCTCCATTTTCATATTCTTCTTCCTTCTGCATCCCCATGTCATAGAAAAGAATAGAGAGGGTTGTTTATTTAGAACAAGAGAAATTATTAGGGTTAAAATTTTTTTGGTGAAAATGTATAATCCAATTCTATGGGATGATGGAGTGTTTTAAGGAATTTATTAAGTTAGAGTGAAAGATAGTTTAGTACCTTAAAAGGTGGAATGTGTTTAATGGCATATAATAATATTAAAGATTTAAGAAGTAAATAATATTTTATAAAGTGGGTATAGAATGTACAATAAATATTTTAAAAGTATATGGAGTTAGCCGGTGTTTTTAATGGATTTCTCAACAGAAATGGGCAATGAGCACAACTATGATTTCTGTAAAATTCCTGCACTGAACTCATCCATCAAATCATTCATAGATGAACAAACAGTATACTGATTTCCACACGATGCATAACACATGCAATAGGAAAATCTTAATGCTTATGGATCTGGTTAATGATTCTAGGAGCATAGATGATTACCAGTAATTAGAGCCTTAAAAGGTAGTTAACCTTCCGTAATTGCTCGTAATAGCTATGGACTGATCTTGCAACATACCCTTGTGGCATTAGCACAGGATTACTAAAACGCTTAGCCACATGACTATTCTACAGATGAATCAATGCGTGCACCGACCATTCATGTATTTAAGAGAAATTTGTCAGTTACAAGAAAAGGAAACAATATCAAATAACGATTGTTAAATTTTTCACCTTCTACTGACATAATTCAAACATATTATACATGCAAGATAAATATGGCCCTGGTTTTTGCTAGAAGATGAGTAGCTTTCCATCAGCTGGCCAAAATTACTGGCTTTGAAAGGAAATGCAATATTTGCATGATTTGCCTTCGATGATACCCAATCTATTTTAGCTCCATTGCCTATTGCCTCCATAACCCCTTCCACGGTCTCGAAAACCCCCAAGACCTAGGCATAAAAGAAAATCATTAAGATGAAAGCATAGATAGTAAAGCACAGAATGGTGCTTTTCATAGCCAATCACGTCATTAACAGCAAACAAATCCTACTGGAAAGTCAATTGACCAGGAAACACATCATAAGGCCGTCATCTTTTTGTTTTTTTCCTGGGGGGGGGGGGGGGATAGAGAGAGGAATTGAGAATTTGATATACATACAACTTTGGGCCGACTTCAATATTTTATCCATCTCTTCCATAGAAGAAGAGGCAGCAGAATTTTGTTAACAGAGTCCATGGGAATTTAGTCTTTTGACACCTCAGCCAAATACTAGACATACAGAAATCCTACCCAACAGGAGACTCAAAATATCCCGTCTACTGATGCGTTGCCATGATGAACCACAAAAAATCAAATTTATTTCCATACACAGCCAATAGACTAACCTGGAGGGGGAGGAGCACCGCGTCCCATTTTTGCCAGTTCAGGACTGACCTTCTGTCCAGCCTCCTCAAGAATGTTAATAAGGTCCTTCGCGAACCTAGCATTCGCAGCGGTAAAGTAGGTGTATGCTGTCCCTGATGCACCAGCCCTTCCCGTTCTACCAATGCGATGAACATAGTCCTCCAGCGATCCAGGAAAATCATAGTTGATTACAAATTTTACATCCTTCACATCTGTACCAATTCAAATGTTATGTCTGTAAAATGTTTCAAAATAGTAGTCCAACTTGGTTATGGTAAAAATTTACTGCTTTCTCCCTAAGACAACGTTAAAAGGCCTTCAGAGATTGGAGTGCACTCAACTCCCTAATTAAAGTGATATCCATTTTTCTGTACTCAAGAACAATGTATCATGCTAGCCATACCGTTCTAGCACAGAGAATCTTTTCGATATTAGCCTTTGCTCTTTGTAGCAAAGTATGCAAGGGTATACTAGCAAACAATATATATGGAGCATTCAGACAATACCAAGTGCCAACAGGAGTTATTTCTGTTCATATATTAGAACTGCAAATTTGTCCGTGTCATCCACAAGATGCTGCTACATAGGAAAAGCCTGAATATCTTCTTCGCATCAGATGGCCAAAAAATTAGAGATTGGCGATCTATGAAAATATGATTGCACAATTATAGACAGTAATAACGCCATAGACAGAGAGAAACACGTATAACAATGAGCACTAAATGGTTATATTTATAGAGGCTAATAGAGTTTCCTTGTGCTAGGCATACCTAGACCTCGAGCAGCAACATCTGTAGCTGTCATTATAGGAGACTTTCCAGCTTTGAATTCTGAAAGGACCCAATCTCTTTCTGCTTGACTCTTATCACCATGAATAGAAAGTGCAGGCCAACCATCCATCCGGAGCTGCCGAGTTACTTGGTCACACCCCTTTTTGGTATCCATGAAAATTAAAATCCGACTACCATCCATAATATCTTCCAGCAACTTTACTAATCTGAATTTACAAAGCAAGTTTAGTTCGATGGGAGAATCTAATCAAATGTGAAGAATGTATGTTAAAAGGTTTTGAGGCATGCAAGACTTGAAATAAAAAAGAAAAGGGTGTTAACCATACTTGTTATACTTCTGGCTCTCCGAGACAATTTCCACATGCTGGCAAATAGCATGGTTAGCTTTCAGGTCAGCTGAACCAATAACCACCTGAGCATTTTCAGAGAAAATAGTTAAAAGGGTGTAAAAATCACATTCAAACTATTAATTCAAGAAAAATAGTGCATTCACTTTTCCTCTTGATGACAATAGAAAAAATTTTGGGCCACAACATAGTGATCAATATCCTCATTTTGTACAGGCTGAGGAACTGGATCAGAACCTCGAAAAGAAACTCACTTTATATGAGTTGAAAAGGAACTGCCTTGCAAGCTGCTCAACTTCCTTGGGCCATGTGGCACTCCAATACAACGTTTGACGATCTGGACGTATCTGCAGAACCATTCAACCATAGAAACAACATCCCAAGAATGAACAATGTCCAAGTGGGAGGAAAGAGGATACATGTTACACTTATTAACTTGACAGGAATAACATCTCTCTTCTCTGAATGTTTTGTATTGTCCAGATAAATAGAAAAAATACAAGAAGAAATTTCTTTCAGTATTTTTAGTCCTTCTGAATGTGAGAAATTATCAATCAAACTCCAGAACTAAAAGGTTGGAAGTAGTAACAAGAGCAAAAAGTCAAAGTTCTCTATTTTTTTAATCAAGAAGTCAATGTTGTCTCTTCTGAGAGAGTACCTTCTTTACACTGACAAAAGCTAGTTGTTTCATCAGATTTGAACAAGAAAATGATGGAATAAACACTAGAATGGGAGTAACATTTAACTGCAGAAGATCCCGGCCAAATCATAGAACCTTGTTGGTAATCACTTGTTCGCAAATCAAACTTTTTGGTTAACAAACCAGACACTAACCTTATAGAGGACACTGTTGCTTAAATAGCTTAAGAAATCAAATTCAAAGAGAACTTATAATTTGTGCTGGGAACAAGAATTTAATCCAGTAAGAGAAACAAGAACAACTAGCAATTTAGAGAAATAGAAGACTGAAAATACTAAGACAAGGGCAACTCAATTTTGGATCCAACAGGTAATTACAGAAGCAAACCTGAGAAACAATTTTGCGGATTTGAGGTTCAAAACCCATGTCTAGCATGCGGTCAGCCTCGTCCAGCACGAGATATGTCACCCTTCGCAAATTTGTATTATTAGATTCTAGCATATCAATCAACCTTCCAGGTGTGGCAATAACAATTTCAACACCTATCAAATAAAAGTATATTGATTAGCTCCATTATGACATGCAAATAATACAAAAGAACTGAGAGAAGAAGAAGCTCTAGGATATACCCGATCCATCAACATCACGACACAGTAGTAAAGTCACGCTGAGCATATCACCACCTACCTTTCTGAAGATCACGAACTTGGGGCCCCTTTGGAACCCCACCATAAATGCAGGTATTCTTAATCCGTGATGATGCACCAAATTTAGTGGCTTCTTGTTGAATCTGAACAGCTAGTTCACGAGTTGGAGCTAATACTAAGACAATAGGACCATCTCCGGGAGCTTGAAAATAAGATTTGAACAAAAAAAAAAAGAAATAGAGAAAGGAGAGTTGCATCAAAAATCACGCTATACAACAAGAAGAAAGTACTGCTCGACAAGTATGAAGATGTATGTACTCATGAGTGAATCAGCTGCTCTGCACTTATACCTAAAAATGGCTGGGCATTAACGTGCACAACTGCGGGCAACAGATAAGCAAGTGTCTTCCCAGACCCTGTTTCTGCTATACCAATGAGATCACGGCCCTTCAAGGCCATAGGCCAGCCTTGAGCTTGAATAGGTGTAGGTTCAGTGAAGCCAGCCTTTTCAATTTCTTGGATGACATAATCTGTAGTGGCACCAAGGAAACATAAAAAAGGGGGGAAAGAAGAACAAAAACGAAGTGCCATTCAACCAAAAGCTTGTGACACGCATAATAGGAAATATCAATGTGTACAAAACCCGTCAAATGGAACAGGAGACCTTTGAAAATTTTAAGATATTATGGAAACAATAATCAAATGGGAAAAAAGTATCAATTGACGAATTCTACGTTAGAAGTCAGTGAATACCCCTTTCACTAGATCTGCACAGCTCAATAACTCCGTAAATCAAACATATTGATGATATACAATGTCCATTTAGATAAATCTTCGCAACTTTTGCACGCATATTACTGAAACTTACATGCATATAATATTGATTAACACTATCCTTCCAACTCCTATAATATTGATTTAGTTCATATTCATGGGCATTTCCAAGTATCTATAGTTGAAGCCTGCACAAGTTATAAGAGACAACGATCGCCAGTACACTGGTGCTACAATACTTCAGGTGTTCTGCATAACAGACCTTTGGACAAGTACCTCATCAGTTCCAAACAATACCAAGAGGATCCCACACTGAAATATTCAGGAAATTGTACCAAGTAGCACCAAAACTGAGCTCTTGGAAGAAATTAGAGTATACTCGCAATATACTCTAATTAGAGGATCCCATCCTGTAATTAGGCCTATTGCACTGGCTTACTGCAAATATTTATATAACATATTATTTACCCATTAAAAAAATAGATACTCACAATAATGTTTCGGTTTTTGGGGAGTGGAGGACAGTGATATTAAGGACGCTGGTTGGTTTAGAATTTAAGGTTTATGTATAACAATCAGTCTTATTTCACCAGCTTCGGATTACACACTCTCCATTCCACATTGTGTTAATCTTTCAAGTGACATGAATGTGAATTTTTTCACAGCATTACTGTATTTTCTTCTGCTTTTTTGATTAAAATACAGAGTATAACACTTGAAGTTTTTGTTTTTCAACTGTTAAAGGTAATATATTAGTTTCAGCAATTACAAAGTGCTGTGGAAGTATTTAAAACAGTAGGCAACATTACGAGCTGAGTAGTAAGCTCAAAATGTCAACCATGGCCTCAATGTCACACTTAATTTTTCTGTTTGAGTTTGGATAGTGGTTTTATAAGGGATATTTACTTTAACATACCTGGAAATCCTACGTCATGAAAGGACTTTACAGGCTTAGGCACGTCACGGCCCTCAACAGTGATCTCCCGGCGTCGTCTATATTCTTCCACCTCACTTTCAGTCATTGCCGCGATGGACGGTGATTCAACATAGAAATTCTTCTCGAATGGAGTCAATCCATCCAAATCAACCTTCCGTGGCGAATCCCTACCCTCGTAATCTTTCCTGCTCGATGACGATGATCTATAACTCGAGCCCCCACTGAAGCCCGAGTCACTGCAAAATAATCCAAAATTTAAAAGATTTATATTCAAAGCAGCTAAAACCCTGACCATAATTAAAGTCATCAAGAACTGCCGTATAAGAAAAGTATAGATGAGTATGTCTAGTCTCTCCCATGACCTAACTCCACTTATAGATGAGTATGTCTAGTCTCTCCCATGACCTAACTCCAACCAAGAGAAGCTAGGTGGAGAAGGATTCAGGAATGAGGAAGCAATTCTCAGAGATCCCTTTTCCTTTGGGAGGATACAAGAAGACAGGGAATGTACAGTAAAAGCTACGGATTCAGTAACTCAAATGGTCAGTGGGTTCAGTGTCATTGCAAACCCATAAATTTCAAATCTTGGACCCACCTTTGCAAGTATAGTCATTTCCACGCAGTATTTCTTTTTAAGTAGTGTTAGATCGATTATCCACAATTAATTACAGTTAATTGGAATCACACCTAACTATAATCACAGTCAATAAGAATATCATATATGAAAAGCCTATAAGAGTATTATTTAATAGGGAGATAATACAAAACTAAATACAGTTTTATTCAAAGCAGCTAAAACCACCATAATTAAAGTCAATAAGAACTATCGCATATGAAATGCATATATAAATCTGTACGTATAGCCGGAGATAATTCACAACTAAATACAGTTTACCCAGAGCAGCTAAACCCTAACCATGATTACAGTCAATAAGAACTAAGTATCGCATATGGTCATATATGAGCGTTTGTACGTATAGCCGGAGATAATAAACAGCTAAATACAGTTCATCCAGAGCAGCTAAAACCCTAACCATAATTACAGTCTATAAGAATTATCACGTATGAAATGCGTATATGATATGTTTATATGTATAGCCGGAGATAGCATAATTAGGGTTTTTACCTGCGACGGTCGCGGTAAGAGCCAGGGTCCGCCGGACGGCTATCATAGCGACTCATTTTCCGGCAACGTCGGAGGAGGATGTTTTAGGCTAGTGAATCGAAAGGGAAGGTTCTAGAAGAAAAATGGAGGTTTTGTATGCCAAAGAAGAATAAGCAGTAAATAGGGATATGCAAAATGTGATTTCACCGCTTCTGTTTTTGGTCGGTTTTATTTTTGGTCCTTATTGACTGACCTACATTCAATTTGGTCCCTTTTGGTTTTTTATTTATCTCGATTTAGTCCTCAATGTTTCATATTGTCCATAAAAAGGTCCCTTGAGTAAGCAGACAAAATGGGTCCAACCCAGCCCAGCTCAGCCAAGCCTTATGGGCCATAAAATTTGGTGGCTAGGACGATCCCCTTTCAAAAGGGCCTTAAAATAGTCACCCTAACTCAGTCTTAAGCGGGCCGCCGGCTAGGACACACTAGCTCTTCATCTTTTTCGAAATTTTTCTTTTTTTGTAAGAACTTTTTTCAATCTGTTGACAAAAATATTTCTGTTTCTAATTGACAAAGAACCAAGGAAGATGAAAGAAAAATTAGAGCTTTGGTTGTATCGAATGAAAGAGAAAAATATTTTGACAAGTTTAAGGAGAGGATTGATTTGGTCTTGTCTGAAATTATAAAAGCAAAACGGGCCAGAAGTTTTGGACTTCGCCCAATAATTTACCAATATACAACCCAATAGAAGAAGATGCAGCCCAGAAAGAAAAGAATATAACACAATGTTACATTGGATGCTTCTAGAATAACACACACGTATTTGTAGATAAATGTTTCCTTTTCTGTAATTATTCTATACACAGTACAAATTTAGTTATCACACAGCCAATCATGTATAGGACAGTTGTGACAAGTTAGTTAGGAAGAATATTTTTTTGCTCTTTCTCTTTTGTATATATACAATACCATGTACAGATTTGGATACACAGAAATTAATAGAAAAGAAAACTTCCTAAATTCTCTGTTGTCCTACATGGTATCAGAGCTTTAGGTGCTCAAAAAATCTCGTTTTTTTTTTCAGATCTTCAATTTTTCTTTTCAAATGGCTCATTTTGCTGACGATCAGTCCACTCCACTTTCCGGTACCTCTTCTTCAAGCATGCTTGACTCCTCCAATCCTTAATACCTAAACCCATCTGATTCACCTGGAATGATTCCGGTGAACTCTCCTTTTGATGGAAAGGTTATGCAAGATGGAGCAGGCTATTGTCATTGCCCTTTCAGCCAAGAACAAGCTTGGTTTCATTGATGGGTCTTCTACTGAGCCAACTGATGTTTCCGCTCACTACGAGTCTTGGAGCAGATGTAATGACATGGTAATCTCCTTGATTCTCAACTCACTCTCTAAGGACATTGCTGAATCTGTTCTCTACTCCCAAACTGCCAGAGAAATATGGAAGGAGTTAGAAGCCAGATTTGGGCAGTGTAATGGAGCTCAGCTGTACCAGCTCCAAAAGGAACTCAGTGATGTTGTCCAAGGTACTTCAGATATAGCAAGATATTTCACAACGGTCAATAAGATCTGGGATGAGTTAGATGCCCTAAATACCTTTGACCATTGCTCTTGCAAGTGCACTTGTGGTGGTAAGCAGAAAACCCTCAAAGGGTTAATGGGCTACCTTGGGTCGGACCTGTAAGCCTCACTTTTAAATGGGCTAGAAAAATCTTAGCCCAATCATACTTAAGTAGCATGCTTAGTTGGGTTGATCTTATGGGTCAAGCCTATTTTGACGGCTCTACCTTGACCAAGTTAGCAATGAGATATTAGTGTCAAATTAAGCTCACAAAAATAACCTGCTTAAGCCTCTCAAACTTGAACGGGTTGGACTGAATAATATCTATTAATTGACATGTCATTTTATTGGAGCAATTTATGCGAAATACTCATTGAGCTTAAACTAATTACCCTTCACTACCTATCTGAAAACTAGTTACAATATATGCCTACCAATTAAAACTAATTACCCAACCTACCTACCCATCCCACTTTTCTTACCCATTTGGCTTAACATAGCTTGATTTAGCTTGGATTAGTTTGGCTTGGTTTGGATTGAATTAGCTTGGATTGACTTGATTTGGTTTGGGTTGGCTTGATTTGGTTTTGCTTGGCTTGACTTGATTTGGTTTGGCTTGGCTTGGCTTGGCATGAATTGGTTTGGCTTTGCTTGGTTTTAGTAACTTAGTACTTTATTTGGTTGGAAGGGTTGGGCAATAATTAAAAAATAAAAATAGGGAGGGGAAAACTTTATGGGTAGGAGGCGGGTAAATCGTTTGTGGTGGGTCGGTATTGCAAAAGATTCCCATTTTATTGCTTAAGTCAGCACGTACAAAAGCCAGGGCCAATTTGCGACACATATATAACTCACATCGATTTATTATAAAACTTATCAGAACATAGAAAAATAAGACTTTTGAAGTTTATTTACCTGACATAATCATATTAAACAAATAAAAAATTAGACAAATTATAAAAGACTGGAGAAGATGAAAGTAGAATATCATTTTTAGAGAGATGAGCCTCCAAATTTTAATCAACGAGCTAAGCAAGATGAATAATCGATCTATTATTTAGCTCAAGTCGTGTATACATACTTTTGAAGAGATGTATATATCTAATCCATTATGATTATTTGTTTTAAAAAATAGTGTTTATCAATGTGAGCCTAAAGACACTATTTCTAGAGCTTCTTAAGCTCAAATATCTACAAATTGCCGTAGGCCCAACTTATTGCATAACTCAGCAGAGCAGGTCAATGGAAATATTAAGACTATTGATAACTATAGTATGCAACTTGATCATTCAATTGACCCACACATTCTCTGCTTAGAGTTAAGCATTAATAATTGCCACAACATGGACCACAAAATAAAGAACAAAAAAATATGGGAGAATTGCACATAGGATATACTTCAATTGTATGATATATTGATCTCTTTTTTTCCTATAAAAGTCTGGCATCTCACTTTCTAATTAGCTTCATGAAACTTTCTTAGGTTTTGAGTCTCTATATGTTTTCTAACATAAAGTACGACGTGCAGGCTGTTCTGTGCATCAATGTTATGAAGGGAAAAAAGAGTATAGAATATGATATTGAGCTTTTAGCTAACCAATCATCATTAATGGACATGTCCGGCAATTAAAATAATTATACGATAGTGTACTACAGTCAGGGTACGAAATATTGGACTATGGTTCAGTAAGTCACGTCATTTGGAGGATTATAAAATGAAAAATTAATAGGAAATTCTACTTTAGTCATTCGTATAATTATTCAATGCAGATAAGTATTGAGGTCTTGCATGGGGACCGATATCTCATGCCAGCATTCTTTTGGGATATGCATTTTACATGGAAATTCTTTTGGGATATGCATTTTACATGGAAAAAAAATGTATTGAGGTCTTGAAAAATGGTATTTTGTTATGAAATAATAAAAGAAGAAGAATAGTATTGCAAAGAAAAGTTGAGAGAGAGAATTCTTATTGATTTGGGATGAATTACAATGGAATAGAACTCTCTATTTATAGGGAGAGAGTGACTTAGCCACCAAGTAATAAACCCTAGAATCTCTCCAAATATAGACATTCACCATAAATAAAATTCTATTTATAACACTCCCCCTTGAATGTCTATTCAACAGATAATGTGCCTCGTCAAAACCTTAACTAAAATAAAACCCAGTGGGAAAAAAATTCTAGAGAAGGAAAAAGGGTACACATATCTAACAATACGCCTTTTGGTTGCCTCGTTAAAAATCTTGCAAGAAAAACCCAGTGGGACAAAACCTTGTAAAGGAAAAAGAGTACAACGCGTATTAACTCCACCTGATGAGAGCATCAATTCACATCCTTAAGCATTTGCATTCCAATCTTGTGCACCATCTTCAAAAGATCTTTGGTAGATATTTGATAAACAAATCAGCCATATTAACTTGAATGAATATATTGCACCTTGAAATCATCATTCTTGATAGAGATGGATTGTCTTCATATTATTTTGTTGGAATCGTCGGTTCAATATCTTCACATAGAGGTGAAAACTCTTGCTATCATATTATCATGCATATAATTATAGCAAGATACATTTGTGCACAAATTGCACTGAGGATGTAGTACTTCATGACCATGAATTCTATATGCTTTAAGCAATTTAAATCCTTCAAGGATTGTTAAGTCATATAAGCCATATAATAGACTTTAGATGTATATCAAGTTTTCATGTCATGCTAGACATATAAGATATCGAAAACTGATTGCACATACCATTGACTTTATACTTTCAAGTGTTTGAACTGCATGTTCAAAACTACATGTCTTTCATAGGAAACCAAATTCTACTTGAATTGTTTCTCCAGACTTGAGATCCTCATATATTTAGCGCTATCATAGATGTCGTGGACAAACATTTTATATCGGTTCCAACCTCCTTATTTTTCATAAAGACATAACATAGAGATCTCTTCATTCATATATTCAGGTACCTGAATCTCTCTTGAGATTTTATGAAGTGTTATGTCATGTGATCTTCTAGATCACTTGCCTCCTTTATTATGATCATTTCGATCATTTGCTCATCTTCTTTATCAAGGATTTTATTTGAAACCGATTTGTCTATACGCTTTAAACGTACCATAGACTCTGTCCTTCTATGACTTGTTCTAATAGGAGCATTTGCAGTGAGAATATAGTTACTTTCTTTGGGTCAGCAAATGCGTATGGCATGCTTTGCAATAAATTGCACATGAATTATCCTTTTATAAACTTCAAGTTAATATTATTTTATTCGAGGATCTAGATGTACAAATGATAATTCATTCCACGTAACTTTTCTCAACAGTTGTATCTTGTCTCCCCCTCATGTTAGAAAAACTAACTTGTTTCATCAACTTTGAGAACCCATCTTTGTGCGTTATGGTGTTAATCAAAATATACACTGCACATCAATAATAATAAGATGGAATTATTTGGTTCCTGACCCTGAACCACTTGTGAGGGGAGAAAATAATATACTTTCGTATATAACGTATATCATACTGATATAGATAACTTTGTTCTCATAAGCAATTGTTTAGCTATTAAGTGGAGGCACTCAATAAATCATTTTGCTAAACCAGTTGTGATGTAAACCAACTTATCAAGATAAACTATCTTGAATAAAAAATATGGAAATTATGCTCGAAATTAAATTATTGAGCAAGTTACCTCGCAAACACCATGTTGCGGGTTAATAACAATCGCACATGTAACCATCTCATAGATGCATCTTATGTGGTATACATGGCAGGTGAATGAGCCAATATTCACCTTTGATATTTCCAGCATTCATGGGATTCAATCCCAATTTTAGTTGGTAAATTAATTAATGAGAACAGGCAACATAAGAGAATTCGTAAAGAACTTTCTAGTTCTTTAATATTTACCCATGTGAATTCTCTTTTATTTTTGCACATCATACTTGAATTAACATGGCTAAACCAATTATGTCAACTGAAAAAATTATCAATATTGATAAACTTCAGGTTTACACCTTGATGTGTGCAATTATGAATAAACTCCAAGTTTATTATGATATGGGTTTTTATATCAATAAATATCCACTTCATTATGGTATTCTTTTGTTTATGTAGTACAAATTGAAGAATAAAGCGGGTAGCTTTTCACATACATATTACCCCGCTACAAGTTGTAGTAATAGAAGATATTAAATCTTTCCTTTATTTATAGTCTCAATATAATCAACCGCTTTCGCGTATACTTTGAAAACTGAATAAGTTTCTTTGAGACTTACTACAACACAACGTCTTATTGATAATCAATTTTCTCCAAAATAGTATAATTGGCTCTTCTAGAGATCTCAATTAATTTGGTACTACCACATATTCACCAACATCCATATGGTGAATATCTCTTTTAAAGAGAAAGTTATACCATTATGGTTATGGTCAAAATTATATGCAAGATTTGTTTCTTGCATTACCGTTATCTTTAAATGATCACATTGCCAAAATATTTTGGCGTACAATAAGTACGTGACCAATGACCATTTATGCCATAATAATGACATTATTTTCTTATATCATCTCAAATCTCCTTTTAGAGGTGAGTGCGGTATATTCACTACCACTAGCACGTTCATATTCTTTAAAGAATGAATATGTATTCATAAATCAGATGTTGTCACATTCACATCATGAATGGACCATAATCATCTATATGTGCTTTACAAAATCTCATGTCAAATCGATGACAAATATTTTTCACAGAGTGAAAGATTATTTTGAGAATCCTTATTGCTCTCATTACCACAAATGATGACGATTATAATTTCGTCTATTGCCACGTCCATATCCATTGATACATTCATAGTAATAATTTTGTCTTCTTTCAGACTTATCACATATTGCTATTACATTCTCTTAAGGGAATGAGAATGGAGCAAATTCAATGGGACGGGTTTTCACTTCTTGTGCTCACCATCATATATGACTTTGATCATGGCAAGATATAGAAATTTTACCACTTCGAGTGGTTATAATTTCTTACAAACTCCATTAGAGTTGTAATCAAACTTTGTTGTCTTTGCTTGTATATAAAATCAAATTATAGAATTTAAAAGAGAAAAATAAAGTAAAATACTTACCTTAAATCCAGAATTTAATCATGAAGGAAGTTCATGGAATAATTGACAATTATTATGCTCAATCCCAAAGCTTCTACTCAATTGGTTAGAGTCTCGTGCTGATAACGTGTTATGAAATAATAAAAGAAGAAGAATAGTATTGCAAAGAAAAGTTGAGAGAGAGAATTCTTATTGATTTGGGATGAATTACAATGGAATAGAGCCCTCTATTTATAGGGAGAGAGTGACTTAGCCACCAAGTAATAAACCATAGAATCTCTCTAAATATAGATATTCACCATAAATAAAATTCTATTTATAACATATTTGAAATTGAAATTATATTTAAACATGTACACTTGAAAAAATGTTGCAGTTTTGTGAGTGGGAAAAAAGTTTTTTTTTTTCTATTTTGAAAAAGTGATTTTTTGAACAACTCATATTTGAAAATTTTCCAAAAACTTGCAAAATTTAATGGACAAACACATTTTTGAAAAAAAAAATTGAAAAAAGGATTTTTTTTTTTTTTTTTTATGGACAAACGGGTCCTCACAATTTTTTACTCAAAATATTGAAAATTTACAAAATACTAAAGAAGTAAGCCTTAATATTATTAAGTATGTTTTTGCTGGTTAGCCTTTTTAATGACTATCGTTGGCTTGTTAATTTCTGTTTCGGAGCACGAAGAAGCAAATGACAATCGAATAAATGGATGTGAATAATTTATTGTAAAAGAATCAATCAGCACATGCATAACAGTAGAGAGACTAAATATAATTTAGAGGGAATAGAATCAGAGATTGAACATTATAAATTAAAGGAACACTTCAACTGGAGTACTCCTAGACAGGAAGAGGTGATATTGTTTTAAGCTTAATGCCACGCACATGCAATGCAACAAATCTAACTAAGCTGACACTCCACAAAACCTGCCATTGCCAAACAGTGGGCGAGCCACGAATTTTTATATGGAGATTCAAAAAAAATGTTAGAATATCATAGTTGAATTTGAACATATGACCTAAAGCTAGCAACTTTACTGTTGCTTCCTCTGTTCACTTTTACTTGTCCATTATTTTAAAAATAGATTTTCACTTTTACTTGTCTCTTTAATTTTAGCATATAAGAGAAGATAATTTCGTTTTCCTGTTATACCCACATTATTAATTACTCATTCCAAATCATTTTCTCAAATTCATTAAAAATATGCATCAATTAATATGGATATCATGGTACGTAAATTATGCACTTGATCCGTTATTTCTTAAGGAGTGTTCAAAGTCCATAGTGGTCAAGTAAAAGTGAACGGAGGGAGTATATTTAAATTTTTCTTCGTGCCTAGGGGATTCAACAATTTATATGTAACTCAACAAAATTATTTTTATTTTATTTGCACAGTATAATTTTTCGACGATCTGGATTCCATGGAACCCCTTTCACTCTACCAAGTTCCGCAATTGCTACCAAGCAATTAAGAAAATTAAATTCCAATCAATTCCCTTTTTCTTTCTTTTTTGCTCTATTTTAGCATGATGTGTTCAATCTTTTAATACTATTTCTGTATGTTGTGTTTTTTTGTGCGTCTGTGGGGGTGTTGAAGATGTGAATGTAAATGATAATCAAGTGAAATAGATGTTTGTGAGGTTTTGACGATGATTACGCTTGTCAAATGTCGAGAATTAGTTGGACAGTAGTGAGTACCACCGAAAGATGACGAGATATTCAAAGTGCCTCACCTCAAATTTTTTAAATATTTGCTATATATGTCAAAGGTCATTTGCCACTACTTAGTACTTAGTGCATGTTGCTGTTCGCGCTTCATGTGAAATTGATTCTTTTCCCCGTTACAAAAGGTTTGATGTCTAAAGCCGCCTTTTTTAACACTCTAACTACAATATAAAAATACCTTCTAACGAGTGAAGGTGAATTATTAAAGCGCGAAAAAAGACATTTTAATGGTCTATACTTACTCTGTATTTTATGAATAAATAATGAAATACTGTAATTCTAAAGGCATTTTCGTGAGTGACGGGTAGTTGTCTGCCCGAAGGTTCTGAAATAGTTGAAGGCCATTTTACATATTTACCATGAAAAAAAATGATCAAAATAATTTCATGAGACGTTACAATTTAAATTTGTAATATTACGATTTAAAATGTGTTATGTTCACTAGCCAACTATGTTTGTGGTGACGCAAAACCTTCCAAGTTTGGAGAGCTAATTAACTATCCTATAAACCTAACTTGTGAGACTAATTAAGGTGAGCCTCGTATACAAAATAATAGTTTCTTTGATAAGTTTTTGAGAATCTATAATTGTTTATTCCATTCAATAAAAAGTAGTAGTACTACTTAGTTGGGAGAACTAATGTATTTTTGACCAATTTCTAGGAAATTTAAGTAGTAGGAAGATTGCTTTTTTCTTTTTTAAATTTATTTTGGAGAAAAAGTTAAAATTTAAGTGAAACATAAAACAACAACAACAACAACCCGGTAAAATCACACTAATGGAGTCTGGGAAGGGTAGTGTGTACGCAGACCTTACCCCTACCCTGAAGGTGTAGAGAAGTTGTTTCCGAAAGACCCTCGGCTCAAGAAAACACAAAGACAAAAGGACAAAATGAGAGAATATTAGTATCACCACAGAAATCACAGGAAAATAGGAACAACATGAAATCCAGAAGAAAGATGCAAAGCAAAAGCGATAGCTAGTAAATAGGTCCTGCACTAAAAAGCGAAATAGTAAGACACAACATTGCCACTAGCTATCTTAGACAAATACCCTACCTGACTAGTCCCACAATAGAGACAAAGTAAGGCAAGACTCAACTACCTCTAACCTACAACTCTAATACGTACTCGACCTCCACATCTTCCTATCAAGTGTCATGTCCTCGGAAATCTGAAGTCTCGCCATATCCTGCCTGATCACCTCTCTCCAATACTTCTTAGGCCGCCCTCTACCTCTTCTCGCGCCCTCCACAACCAGCCGCTCACACCACCGTACCAGAGCATCTGGGCTTCTCCTCTGAATATGCCCGAATCTTCTGAGCCTCGCTTCCCGCATCTTGTCATCAATGGGAGCCACGTGCATTGAGAGCCTCGCTTCTCTTTAAGTGAAACATAAAGAGATACTTATATTTTTTTTTCCTGGAGAAGACATTCTTGTCACAATTTTATATTTATCAAACTATCTCCACAGTGAGCATAAACTAATAATAAGCATTGTCAATATTAATGCGTCAATGATCGAAGTCGCATAAACCTGCTTTATCTTTTTCTCACTATGCAACTTTATTTAAATCATCACATAAATATTAATTAATTGTGTAAGATGTTCAATATTATTACTTAGGTTTAACTGTATCAATATGGATTAAAACTTTGGATGTACTTTGGGATTTTGTTACATCTTAATTATATTATATAAAAATAAAAAACTTAATTAAGACCTCTCGCAATAAATGTTTAAAATTACTTATCAGTAATAATAATAATAATAATTGTAGAGTATATATAT
>NW_017672370.1:186454-196921 GCF_001879085.1 Nicotiana attenuata
TGTAGAGTATATATATATATATATATATATATATATATATATATATATATATATATATATATATTAAATTTGATAGTTAAAATAAAATATATAGGTCAAACATAAACTGCTCCTCTAATGCTGAATGAAGCGCTTTTCAAATGATCTGATAAAACACAAATTGCCATTTCTCCGAAAGTACTTTTCTTTAAAACTCAACATTAACAACTAAACCACATTCCCAAGTAAGCCGGGTTTGAAATATAATCAACATTGTGTATGTCATTTTATTATAGTATGTTCCTGTCTAGTATTACGCAACGCATGTCTAGTTGCATAGATGACAATGTATTTTGTGATAGTTCATCATACATGAACTAGTTTTAAAATAGATGTCACCATAATACTTTTCGGGCAAGTTACGTATTTGTCCGATCAGTTAAAATTAAAATAATTATATTCGCAAGTCAAATATATAAAAGTTATACGCTGATTATGTATCAATATAATAATAATAATAATAATAATAATAATAATAATATAAAAAAACTATATTTTTATCGATTATTATTTTTGAGAGTAGTTATATTATATAATTTTCCATACTTTTTCTTTGTTGTGTTTCGAACTCCATGAGATAAGAAGGGTTTCTCAACATAAGGTGATTTTGAAAGGTTGAAGTTTGAACAAGTGATTTTACATAATTAATTACAATTGCAGCACCAAAATACGATTATCCCAAGAGCGTGAAGTCACGGACCAATAGCATAGTAGTAGTAACTACGCAGACATTGCACGCGCGTTTGTCGTTTGAGAAAACAAGAACAAATATTACGGGCCCGACCCATAAATCCGGAACCGGGCCTATATAAGGATTGGAGTAGGGGTGAGTATCAGTCGATTCGGTACGGTTATGAATATTATCGGTTTAGCATATCGGTTATCGGTTGACAAATTTGATAAACCGATAATCGAACTGATAAGATATCGGTTAATCGGTTATTGATCATTATCGGTTCGGTTATCCGTTTACCCGATAAGATAACTCAATCTAAAGTTAAGCAAAAAAGAGAAGACAATTCACTGGAATTAAGCAAAAAAGAGAAGAATTCACATATAGTATACTACCCATTTATGTGTTCTGTCCAGTGGCCACAACTCGAATAGTACTAATTCTTCAACAATATTTGTCCAAAAGTAGTAGCAATTTCACATTAAAATTAACAAGTCCAAACATATAGTACTAATAGTCCAAGATAAACTGGATGTTGTTTGTCAAATGCCTAACCTGAAAAAAGAAACCATAGAGCAAAACCTTGATGCATTGGCAATACTAACACATAAATGAAAAACACCTAGAAGTCAAGAAAATGTTGTCCTGTTGTCAAAGCTCAGCGTACTGTACAGAACAATAATGTTCAAAAATATACCCGAAACAGACGAAGATTGTCGATTGGGAATTGATAAGTGCAAAGAAAAATTGGTAGTAGGCATAGGCTGCACAACGCGAGCTCACAAAATTAAGAAACGAAAATAAAAAAATTAAGAATCATTAACAGTCAAAAATACCAATATGAAGATGAATTTTGTTACTGAAATTAAAAGCCTAATATATAAGACTAAAGACTTACGCTAGGAGTAACTAGTAAGGTCTATGAGGAATGAAGATGAAGCAACTGAAGAGTGCTGCTGAGAAAGAATACGAGAGAATGAACTAAAGCCCTAGCATATGTATATACTTAAAGGTAAAGTCGTAGTTTTATTAATTCTTATTGGGTTATCGGTTAACCCATTAACAAAATATCACGACCCGGATTTTCCACCTTCGGGAGTCATGATGGCGCCTACTAGTGAAAGCTAGGCAAGTGTGACGACCCAAAGGGTCATCACCGGATTTCTCTCTTTTTCCACGCTTCTGAGGCCTTAAAACCTCACTTTTACTTGCCTCGATTTGCGTGCGCAGTCCGGGCGTGTAGCCGGAAGGCTTAAATATGAATTCTGTGTGAAAAATGATGAATTTTGATATTAATATGATTAAAGTTGACTTCGGTCAACATTTTTGGTAAACGAACCCGGACCCGTGATTTGACGGTCCCGGAGGGTCCGTAGAAAAATATGGGACTCGGGCATGTGCCCGGAATCGAAATCCGAGGTCTAGAACCCGAGGAAAAGAATTTTTCGGTGAAATTGTTTTTCTGGAATTTTTAAGGAAAAATGGAAATGAAAATTGATTAAAAGACTATGGCATCGGGCTCGTATTTTGGTTCCGATGCCCGGTACAAGTCTTAAATACGTGTTAAGCGCTTTCTGTAAAGTTTGGTCGAAATCGGACGACATTTGACGTGTTTCGGACCTAAATATCTAAAGTTGGAAGTTTATGAAGTTTGAAATGAAAATGTTGATTTTGAGGCTTGATTCATTGATGTTGATGTTATTTTGGCGATTTGATCGCACGAGTAAGTCCGTAGGATGTTTTTGAGGTTGTGTGCATGTTTCGTTTGGAGCCCCGAGGGCTCGGGTGAGATTTGAATAGGCCGCGGGTTGCATTTTTGAACTTTGGAAAAAAAATTGCAGGTCAGCTCTGGTATTTTCGCATTTGCGAAAGATTTCTCGCAAATGCAAGACTCGCAATTGCGGATCCTCCATCGCAAATGCGAAAAGGGAAATCTTTGCTTGGGTCGCAAATGCGACAATTTGTTCGCATATGCGAGGGCCGCCCAGTCGCAATTGCGACGCCTTTCTTCGCAAATGTGAAGTCTGCTCGGAGGCTCGTTGTTCGCAAATGCGAACTATTCTTCGCAATTCCCAACATAGCAGGGTCGGGGTTCGCAATTGCGAACCCAGTTTCGCAATTCCCATACCTTAGGCTCAGTTATTTCATACTTAGACGAATTTTAAACCCATTTTCTTCATTCTTTCAAAACACAAACTCCATAGGCGATTTTTCAAGCACAAACCTTCTTCCAAATCAATTGTAAGTCAACTTTTACTTAATTTCTTCAATCTCTAACATCATTAAACATGTTTTTATCTTAAAATCAAGGATTTCCATGGGTGAAAATGGGGATTTTGGGTAGAACTAGGTTTTCGTAAAATTGGGGATTTGGACCTCAATTTGAGGTCCGATTTCAAAACAAATCATAGATATGAACTCATGGGGGAATGGGTAACCGGGTTTTGGTCCGAACCTCGGGTTTTGACCACGTGGGCCCCGGGGCGTTTTGGGTATTTTTGAGTAAAACTTTGGGAAATTCATTTTCACGCATTCAAGTTGATTCAATTAGCATTTGTTGATGCATTCAAGTAATTTGTGACTAGATTCGAGCGGTTTTGTGGTGAATTCGAGGGGTAAAGCTATACTAGAGGCTTGAGTGGATTTTTGGAGCATTTGAGGTAAGTGTTTGTTCTCACTTTGGCTTGAGGGAATAGGACTAGGATGTTATTTGCTATCTGCTAAATGTGTAGTACGGTGTATAGGCATGGTGACGGTTATCTATGCAGCGGAGTCTAGCATGACCGTGAGTCCTAATTGTGTTGATTCGGATTTTTGTGATACATCTTCCTTGTTTAATTGATAAGTTTCATATAATGTGAATGGTTGAGGAAGAAATGTGATTGGTATATTATTGGAGCGTTGGCTCGAACTGGAAATTGATAACTGAGAAAGAAGCGATTAAAAGAGGAAGTGTTGTGATTATTCCCTTGTCGGGACGCGTAGTTTATTATTGTTGATGCTCCCTTGCCGGGATTTAAGCGTTATATGTATTCTCCCTTGCCTGGATATTTGGGCTGTTAGTTGTACCCTTGCCGGGTTAAATCGTTATGTTGTTGAATATCCCTAATGGGGCCTCCTCTAGAAAGATTATATGTATTATAAATATACACTATGGGATCGTGTGGCACGCCGTCCACTTATGAATTATGAAATGGGATCGTGTGGCGCGCCGACCACTTCTAAATATACACTATGGGATCGTGTGGCACGCCGTCCACTTATGAATTATGAAATGGGATCGTGTGGCACGCCGACCACTTATAAATATGTACTATAGGATCGTGTAGCACGCCGTCCACTTATGAATTATGAAATGGGATCGTGTGGCGCGCCGACCACTTATATGAGTCACAGTATTGAGGTAGTTTCGTTGTTATATCCGTTGATTTGTTTTCACTGTATTCCCCCGAGCATGACCTTCCCAGTTTTATTTGATGTTTTCTGTTGTTATTTCCGTTGCCTTTGTATGAATATATCTGCACAGGTTGTTTTGGTAGGTCCTGTCTAGCCTCGTCACTACTTCGCCGAGGTTAGGCCAGGCACTTACCAGCACATGGGGTCGGTTGTGCTGATGCTACACTTCTGTGCTTTTTGCACAGATTACGGTACCGGAGCAACTTTTGGACCACAGCAGTAGTATACTGAGCGGGAGCTAACTTCAGTCCAGGGACTCACGAGGTAGCCTAGCTGGCGTTCGCAGGCCGAAGTCCCTTTCCATATTTTCTATTTGTTTTCACTGTACCGAGACAGACATTATGTATTTTCTATTCAGACTTGTTTGTAGCACTCTTTAGTGGTTCGTGAGATAGCGACTCCAGTCTTGGGTAGAGAAATATTGAACTTTCGTGTTTTGGGTTTACAGTTATTCATGTTCTAAAAGACTTCCGCATTTATTTAAAAACTCGTTATTTTATTATTGTTGTGTTGCTATCCGAAATTGTCTAAATGTTTGGCTTGCCTAGCTCCGACAGTAGGCGCCATCACGACTCCCGATGGTGGGAAATTCAGGTCGTGACAAGTTGGTATCAGAGCTCTAGGTTACATAGGTCTCGCTACTAACGGACAAACTTGGTAGAGTCTGAGGGATCGGTACGGAGACGTCTGTATTTATCCCCAGAGGCTACGGAGTTAGGAAAATTCCACTTTGTTCTTTCTTGTCATGCGATTCTGTTTCTCAAATACTGATTGTCTTTCTACTCTGTTCTTTCGCAGATGGCGAGAACGCGTGTTTCCTCTTCTACCGCGCAGCAGCCCGAGCCCGCATCAGCAGCTCCTACGAGGGGCAGAGGGCGAGGCCAAGGCCGCGCCAGAGGCCGAGGCAGGGGCAGAGCTCAACCCCGAGCAGCAGTCCCAGAGGTGGAGCCTCATGCTGATTATGATGAGGAGGTTCCAGCCCCAGTAGCTCCGGTGGGCCCAGCTCAGGTCCCAGAGGGGTTCATAGCCACCCCAGTTCTTCAGGACGCTCTGGTCAGATTGGTAGGCTTTGTGGAGAGCGTCACTAGAGCGGGTTTGCTTCCAGTAGCACCAGCCACTTCTCAGGCTAGAGGAGGAGTTTAGCCTCCTGCTACACGTACTCCGGAGCAGGTAGCTCCCCAGGCTCAGGTTCCAGTGGTTCAGCCAGCTGTGGTGGTTCAGCCAGGTATTGTGACTCAGGCCGGCGATAGAGCGGCTATGTCCTCAGATGCTTTGTGGAGGCTTGATAGGTTCTCCAAGCTTTTCACCACCACCTTCAGCGGCACTTCTTCAGAGGATCCACAGGATTTCTTATTCAGCTGCCATGAGATCTTTCGGACTATGGGTATTGTGGAGGCCAATGGGGTCGACTTCGCCACCTTTCGACTGGCAGGATCTGCCAAGACTTGGTGGAGGGACTATTGTTTATCCAGACCAGCAGGGTCGCCATCATTGGCTTGGGACCAGTTTGCAGAGTTGTTTTTGGAGAAGTTTCTCCCAGTTACTCAGCGAGAGGCTCTTCGTAGGCAGTTCGAGCGCCTCCAGCAGGGCTCTATGACAGTCACACAGTATGAGACTCGGTTAATTGATCTAGCACGCTATGTTGTTGTTATACTCCCCACCGAGAGAGAGAGGGTGAGGAGGTTTATTGATGGATTGATTCAGCCGATCCGTCTCCAGATGGCTACGGGAGCTGGTAGTGAGATTTCTTTTCAGGAGGCGGCCAATGCGGCCCGTAGAGTTGAGATGGCTCTTGCACGGGGAGGTGGTCACGGGTCAGACAAGAGACCCCGTCATGCAGGTAGATTCAGTGGTACCTCGTCTGGAGGTGGGGATTCTTATGGTAGAGGCCATCCTCTGAGGCCCTTTCAGTCAGCCCTACAGGTCTCACATGGTACTTCAGGTGGTCGTGGCTCTCAGCCGCAGTCTTCTGACCAGCAGCTTTTCAGTTCACCATCAGCACCTATCAGCGCACCACCACTCCGTTATTCTCAGCAGCCGAGGGCTTGTTACACGTGTGGCGACACGAGACATATTGCCAGGTATTGCCCTCGAGCTTCTGACAGCTCTCAGCAGCAGGGTCCTTGTCCTATGATTCAGGCATCAGGTGATCCACAGGCCGCCCAGCCAGCTAGAGGTGGGGGTAGAGACCGTAGAAGTGGAGCTCGGACCGGCAGAGGTAGGGGCCAACCAGTAGCCGATCGTCCCAGAGATATGGTTCAGGGAGGTGGGGCCCAGCCCCGGTGTTATGCTCTCCCAGCCAGACCAGAGGCTAAGTCTTCAGATGCAGTTATTACAGGTACTATTCTGGTATGTGATAGGGATGCTTCAGTGCTATTTGACCCTGGGTCTACGTATTCATATGTGTCGTCCTATTTTACACCCTACCTGGTTATGCCTAGTGATGCTTTGGGTATTCCTGTTTATGTATCTACACCGGTGGGGGATTCTATAGTGGTCGACCGAGTTCATCGTTCCTGTGTGGTAGTGTTTGAGGGTCTTGAGACCCGTGTTGATTTATTGCTCTTAAACATGGTGGATTTCGATGTTATATTACGGATGGATTGGTTGTCCCCGTATCATGCTTTCTTGGATTGTCACGCCAAGACCGTGACCCTAGCCTTGCCAGATTTGCCCCGATTGGAGTGGCGAGCGACCCCAGGTCATGCTACTCGCAGTGTTATCTCATATGTGAAGGCTCGACGCATGGTCGAGAAGGGGTGTTTAGCTTATCTGGTGTATGTTCGCGATTCCAGCGCAGAGGTTCCTCCTATTGATTCTGTTCCTATTGTTCGGGAGTTCCCCGAGGTTTTCCCTTCAGACCTGCCGGGTATGCCGCCCGACAGGGATATTGATTTCTGTATTGACCTGGCTCCGGGCACCCAGCCCATTTCCATTCTGCCGTATCGCATGGCCGCGCTAGAGGCCGAGGCAGGGGCAGAGCTCAGCCCCGAGCGGCAGTCCCAGAGGTGGAGCCTCATGTTATGATGAGGAGGTTCCAGCCCCAGCAGCTCCAACAGTAGGCGCCATCACGACTCCCGATGGTGGGAAATCCGGGTCGTGACAATATTGCTGCTTGATCTCAAGGACTTATCTTCTTCACGTGCATCTCATGTGTATGGGCCATAAGAACTGTGTCTCCTTAGATGAACCTGGTCCTTTACTGAATTCGTTTGTCATTCTTCAAAACTTCAACTGATCTTTGGGACAACAAATTCCCCCTTTTTGATGATGACAAACTCTGTGCTTTTACTGATTATAGAACCTGTGGAACTCAGCTAAAATATCATCACTTACTTATCATTAAGGGCCAGATTTAATTAGGTCATAAACATCACTGTTCAGAAAATAGACACAATTTCGTTTAAAGCACAGTATCTTCCCCCTTTTGGCATCATCGAAAAGTTGCATAAATATGTGAATCCCAGAATATTAATCATTACTCATGGCCACTGGGCAACTGCAAGTGAAAGCATGCTTTAGATAATCAAAAATCAACTTGACAAAAATAACTATTAAGAGCAGAATCATCACAAAACAAGAGAAATGCAAATTGTCATTGATAAGGCATTGCTTCTACAGTACAGTCCATAAAAAGAAAGAACAAAAACTACCAACCATGAGCAAAACCAAGAAAAATCCCTAATCTAGGTCACTGGGGGTAACTGAAATGGTTCGGAACTAGGACAAAGATGGCTAAGGCTTAGAAGAAATGGAGGGTTGGGATTGGAGTAGGTTGAGCATTGTTTGTAGCATCCCTTCACTCTTTTCCTTTTCTTTTGCAAGTTCTGCCTTCAGCCCATTCTCGAGCCTGAAGCCTAGCAATCTCAGCATCTTTGGTCCCACATTCTTCATCAAAGCTCTAACTTTGCTATTCACTGGAGTTTTTACCGATGAACCAGGTTCAACAGGGGCAACACTTAGCAGATAATCACGGGCCTGGAGAGTCTTGATTCCAAAGTGCTCCTTACTGGAGGCATTTTCCCACTTCTTCAAAGGGACGTTCAGCCTGTCCAGTACAGTTGTCAAAATGAATCCATAGGGAGTAGCATGAGCCTTTGAACCATTTATGACTCTGTCCAGCAATTTGACTATGAAAGCAGGCCAATTGATTTGTTTACCCCTCACAAGACACTCCATGAGAACCAGGTCCATATAATTTGCAGTGTGCCTCCTCTCTTGTCTAGGCAACAGACATTTGTTCACAAACTCAAAGAGCACTTTATGCTCTGGCTTCATTTCACTCTTTTGAACAAATCGTGCTTCAGGCACCTCTTCAGCATCCTTTGTGTCACAGAAGTTCCTGGTATTTTGGAGTGCTGTGGGCAGATCATCTAGACAAGGCCACCTTTGCCTAGTGTAATCATCATAGCCCTCACTTGGGATGTCTAGAATCCTGCCCAGCTCTGGTGCATCAAACTCCACCTTCACACCTTTCACTATACTGGTTACTCGCCCATTTTCCACAGAGCCATTTGCCATAAATTCAATCAACTCTCTTCTGGCTAGTCTCCCATCCATCTGAAGGACCATGTCCTTCCAGCCCTGTGCAGCTAAAGCATCTACCGGCCTAACCATGCCTGGCTCCTCCAGGTCTTTCAGCAGCCTTCCCTTCAATACCTTCCTCCTGCTAAAAATAACAAAGCGATCTTGCTCTTGTTCAGAGTCCTCTTTTTCTTCTTCTCCACTCCACTCCTCATCTTCTTCCTCAGTAATTTTCACTTGTTTTCCCTTTACAGCAGACCTTGTTCTTTCAGGCAAAGAAGGTTCAGCAGACACAGACTTTGAAGACTTATTTGCAGGAGTCTTGGTTCTTTTTGGTTTGACAGTGGGAACCACTTCTTCAGTTGTGCCTCTCTCTTGATGGACCAGGTCCATCTCCTCCTCCTCTTCTACAGCAGCCTCAGAACTTTCTACTACCTTTTCCTTTCCTTTTTCCTTCTTCTTTTTCTTACTCTTCTCTAATGCTTCCTGTAGTTTTGCTTCACTTTGCCTTACTTTACTCCTTGTAGTTCTTCCCCTAGGTACAGAAGTAGCAGCAGTCTTGGGAGATGTTACTTTGCTTTTCTTTGATGGTTTGTCAGCAACTGGGGTTTTTGTGAAGACGCCTTGCGCTTCTTTGGGTCATAACTGGCCCCTACTTTCTTTAGAATATCTGCTAAAGTCTCCTCCACAGAAGAACCAAGTTCTTCTTGTTGCTCACTCATCTTAACAAGTCCCTCAGCACCTTCTCCTGATCCGCTTCCCCCTGACTTCAAGCCACCTTCTTCTCCACCACCACATATAGCAAGAACCTCCCCTTTCTTTTTCTTTCTTCTCCTACTAGTCTCAGCCCTTCAACATTTTTCACAGCGCCCACAAGCACAAACCTATTATCTACCTTCACAGCTATATCAGAAAATACATAACAGGTGTTTACCTCTCTTGGGTTTTCTTGACTCTTGTCATTGTCAGATGACCCAGGTTCTTCTCCTTCACTAGCAGAGATGAACTTTTCAGATTCAGAGCTTGAGTGGGATTCTTCAGATGAAGCCTCTTTTCTTTGACTAGCCTTTAATTTCTCGTTCAAGGCTTTTCTGAGAGGGCCGGATGCTACAGTTTTTCTGGCTAACATCTTTTGCCTGCGAAATTTGGGTTTTGGACTTTCAATTGGAGGTGTTGATGATGAGGTATTAGAGGAAATAGGTGGGGGAGTTCCAGGATTGTCTTGAGGATTAGTCATGGCGGATAATTTGCTGGAAATATTTTAGGGATTTTTGGAGAAGAAAAGAGTTTATCAGAAGGATTAGAGAAGTGAAATGACGGTTATGAGTGATGAGAGAGGGTTTGGAGTGTATTTAAAGAGGGGTCATGATTAAGCCTATAACGGCAGCTTTTTCAGAGGTCAATAAGAAGTCTAATCAAATTAGAGTTCCGGTCTCTTTAGAGATAAATGAGTGACGCTAGTTTTTAGGGAAAAAAAATCCCGTTTTAGTTAGACTCCTAGGATAATGAAACTGGTTCAAATGCTCAACGGATAGAATTTATGAAAGTTTGGTGTAATTAGGACTTCTACTCATGGTTGATAATTTTATCTTTATAATTGTGCAAAGTATAGAAACATACCTGAACTTTCTTATGAGCATATACTGATGAACCAGGTTCTTCAAGTAAAACTTCCCTTGATTATGCCTCAAATGTCAGAATAGAAAAACTTTGTAAGAGATTAAGGATTCATATAAACACATGTCACAGGAGTATACTAATCAAAGTATGAGACT